>NC_051236.1:22112500-22375000 GCF_015220715.1 Pygocentrus nattereri
TAGCCATGGTGTGAGATGAGAGTACTTTTAGATATAAAAGTCTGTAAACGCAATAGTTTTCTGTTGAAAAAATGATAATGTGTGTATATGTGAAATTGTATTATAATGTACTTTTAGGTAATGCTATGCAACCATGATCAATAATCTGTATATGTGAAGTTGTCTTATGGTGAATTTGAGCAGATACACAGACAAAGAGATTGAATATTTATTAAAAACTGAGTACAAAACCCCATTTTCCCCACCTTAGCTCTGCCTACACGAGGTCTGTTCATATAAGGAGAGAGAGAGAGAGAGAGAGAGAGAGAGAGAGAGAGAGAGAGGTGTGACTGCCATGAAAGGACAAGAAAAGCCCTTTCTCCTTTGCGCTTTAAATCTGCAGATTTTTTATTTTAGATTTATATTTTGGTTCCGTGTCTCAGTTGAACATTGAGTAGTTACACTCTGAATATTCTACCCGAGCTGCATTTGTTTTCAATTTGCATCAGTTCATTTGGAAAGTTTACTGGCTAACAAAATCTGTGAGCATAGTTTAAGAGTTATGGACAGAAGTAAACCAGCACTGACTGCAAGCCATTACAGAAGTCTGCTTCAGCAGCCTGGTGGGAAACTGTGGCCTAACTTTATCAGCCAGCCATTGCCAAAGAACTGAACTGAGACTGCCATTCTTATCAGAGGCCAACACAAGCCAGTCAAGGTTCACCGTGCTCATTCATCTAGGCCAGTCTTGGTGGTGTTTCTGAGGTAACAGCCCAGTGATTCTGCTGTGACCTGAGGACCCTTCTCTAAGCAGCATGCAGGCCAGCAGCTCTTCTTCCCAAGCTTTAGGCCAGTAAGGCACTCACTTCTGTTGCTTTACGATAATGTCTCGGTACATTCGTGTTCCTCTGCCCCCGTTTTAATCTAAACCTAGATCAGTTGTTACATTACCATTTATATTCCAACCTGTGTATTGCTCACTCACCATAAAATGACTATTTCTGTGGTTAGCTGTAGTATGTTTATTCAGTAAGTCTCATGTCTCTGTTTCTCTCTACATACCTATTAGTCTACAATTTAGTGCCTAAATACCCTGTTATTAATAAATGACCCTTTTATTAAAGTTATCACTTGTTTGGTTATGTGTGCAATTGTCACAATCCGATCAACCTATCACTGGCCACGGGAAAACCCTAACCTGAGATGAACCTAAAGTAAGTTGTGTTTATGGTGTAAGTGGGTAATAAGTGAATCTCTTGTTGCATAAGCATGATGCCCACTCACTCAAAAGGTTCTTTCCCTTTGTATCCCCTCCTTAGGGGATAATCCCATTCACAAAGTAGATGACAGCAACACCCGAATTCTGATTGGCTGTTTGGTAGCCATCATCTTCATCTTGGTGGCCATTATTGTCATCATTCTTTGGAGACAGGTCTGGCAGAAGATGCTAGAGAAGGTAAGGTCTCTTCCATGCAGCCATTCATATTACTCATGGCATAGTTCACTAGAATGTGGGAGCTGAACTTCACAGTCATCCAAGTAAAAACACTGCATGGAATGTACCTGATTGAAATTCAGATCATTTCCACATGGATACTTAAATAAAATACATTACACACAGTTATTGTGTTGACGAACTGAGTTCTGTATTAAGTCAACTGTGTAAAACTCTATTGGAGCTCCTACGAGACATGAAGACAGTTGAATTGCAGGACTTAAGGAGCCTATTAAAACCATTATATTAAATCATCCTCCAACCATGAAAACTGTCACAATTGTGACAGTGAAACATCTGGAAACAAAGTTTCTTGTGGAAACTGTCTGTACTTTGAATTTTTGCACTCCTTTTTGCCTCCCTCCTCTGTTCTTCTGGCTTTCTTCACGGAGGCTCCTGTATTTCAGGTTTCTCGGAGGATGCTGGACGATGAACTAACTGCTAGTCTGTCAATACAGAGCGAGACCTTCACCTATAACAACAACAACCCCTCCTCAGCGCCCAGTGAGCAGGAGTCCAACTCCACTTATGAGCGTATATTTCCCCTGGGCCCGGACTACCAGGAGCCCTCCCGCCTCGTCCGCAAACTGCCCGAGTTCTCACAGACCTCAGAGGATACTGGTGAGTTCTGGTGTTTAAAGGAATAGTTTGGGGGACAAATCAGATGTCCACCATTGCCACAAAATGTAGGTAGTCAGCAAGGATGTGTAAAGTATCTGAAGCTTGCACACAAACAATGAGGTTAACATAGCTAATAAGTAAAGTTAGCTTATAGTTATGTTATAAATTGCGTGCCTGTATCTTCACACTGCGTTTGTTTTAAAAAGCCCATTCAATGAAAAGCAAAAATTTCCACACAAGTTTGTCATAGTATGTAAATGTTAAAGTTTAGAAAATACCATTCAGTGCACAGTCCGTACAGTCAATTTACGGAAACTAAGCTGCAAAAAAGCCTATTTAAATTCACTGCTTCTATGACGTCATTAAAACCAGTAAATTTACATATATCCATGTATTCAGCCTCCAGCAGTTTAGCAACCTTCCATTCACACTGAGGTTAGGAAGAGTGTTTCAGCCTGGACTGCTCCTTGAATGAGGCACAATACAGGACAGTTAATCACGAGCTTCCTTTAAATAATAATCATAACAAAATGATGAGTTGTCCTATTTGTTGTCATTACAGTTACTGAATGACGCTTATACTTGGCTTTACATGATTTTTAGGAGTTCATCTTCTGTGTATGTTTTAATCATTCTTTGAACTCTAGTCATGAAAACTTATTTCACTTATGTTCATTTGAACTCTTCTTCCTGTTGTAAGTACCTTATTTTATATTTAATTACTCAGAAGTATCTGCCAAAACGTACTTGTACATATTGACTGTTTTAACTGGAAATTAAATGAAGTTTGGTCTCTGACTTTTGTACAGTACTCTTCATTACAAATGCACAGGTATGAAAGAAGAGTCCTGTATTGTGTTCACAAAGTAGTCATTTTATATTCTCAACTACTAGGATAGTAGACTGCCTTAGACTTCTTGTACTGCTACATGTAACATAATGTGAAGTTTCTTAATGTTCATTTGCTATTTGCTGAATGTCTTTGTCTCTGTAGCTATAGTGACCTTCAGTATTATTAGAACAGAGGTCATTTACATATATCAGCTTTAAAGGCACAGTAACAGACTCATATAAGGCACAATAACTGTTTAATTTTAAGGGACAAAGAGAAGTTGGAAAATGGATATGTAAAAAATGATCAGTTTTTGGTACATAAAACCATGAAAACATTGTAAGTTGATTTAAGGGAAAAAACAATCAAATGTGAAAAAAACAAGACATGGGTCTTTTAAACAGACTGCTTCATTTCTAACAGTGTATGACATACTGCTAACTTCACAAAGTTCAAGCTGTAAGTTGGCTGCTCCTGCTGGTTTTATCTGTGTGACATAGAGGAATTATGTGAATTTGATATTTTGCTAAACTGTTTAAAATTTAAAGCACTGTTTTTGATGGGTTGATATCCTACTTGCTGTCTCTTAAGTTACTAAAGTGTCTCCCACCACAGCATCGACCAGTACAGCCTCCAAGTCTCCTCAGACCAGTCCTCAAGATGGTGCCCCTCATTATGCTGAGGCAGACATTGTCAACTTGCAAGGTGTAACTGGAGGCAACACGTATGCTGTGCCGGCCCTCACCATGGATCTGCTGTCAGGAAAGGACATAGCCGTAGAGGAGTTTCCGCGGAAACTGCTGACGTTCAAAGAGAAGTTGGGGGAGGGGCAGTTTGGAGAGGTCAGTTCTACAAGCTGAAATGATTAGAGATGATTCTGCTGCTGGTGTGCTCTGTGGAAAGATAGTGCCTGTTTTTTCATACATTGGCTGATTATAAAGATAATTTTTTATATAAAGATTTATATTTTTAATAAGACAAAAAAAATTACTTTTATGGTGTTTTGTAATCATGGTGGATCAGCAGCATCCAAAGACAAGTTTATTGTTTCATAAATGGCTGCTATTACCCTATGTGTTATAGGTGCATCTTTGTGAGGCAGAAGACATGGAGGACTACATGGATGAAGATTTCTCTTTTGATGTCAGTGACAACCAGACAGTACTTGTAGCTGTGAAAATGCTGCGAGCAGATGCTAATAAAAATGCCAGGTAAAACAGTGTCCAAAAAGTTTTTAATGTCTATTTATTAGTGTCAAAAACTGCTATAAAAGAAAGAAATCTTCATCTACCATTAACCTTTGTTGTGAACCGCCATGTAAAATTTGTGCATTGAGCAGGTTATATGCTTTTACTGCAACACTGATATTGTTAATGAAACCTTTCTCTGTCTCATTCTCATTCTTTAAAGGAATGACTTTTTGAAAGAGATAAAGATCATGTCGCGATTAAAAGATCCCAACATCATTCGGCTGCTGGCGGTGTGTATGAGCTCAGACCCGCTCTGCATGATCACTGAGTATATGGAGAATGGGGACCTCAACCAATTCCTGTCTCGCCATGAACCGGAGGGGATGATTGCCCTGCTCAGCAATGCACCGACAGTCAGGTAGTATCGAAATGATATTCATAGCTTGCAGTTTTATCAGTATAAGTAAAAATGTTGTGCCAATAATTTGCTCATAGTAACAACAGGATTGATTTCCAGACAATAGGCCCAAATTTCAAACAATTCTGCCACTGACAAACCCAATACAAGAACCCCTTGTTTAAATATTATACAGCTACACTGGTTCTATCGTGTTTAGAATAGTAAAGATATGTAAAATGTTTTCAAAAGTTTAACATGAGAATTGGATGTTGTAAGACAAAAGATATTTTCTTGAAAATAACTAATGAAAAATAACAAAAAAGTACTTTACAGAAGTAAAGTGTAGAAGTGTAAATGCATTTGTCTCTCCAAGATGCCTTTGACAACCAAAACCTCTCAATGCAACTGAAACTCCTCCCTATGCAGTACATCACTGGGTGTGTGACTCAGGTCTACAATGAAGATATACATGGAAGACGCTCATGGTTGGGCACCGGACACAATGAAACGCAATAGCAATATGGACAGTCCTGTGCTAAACAATTCACAGATGACTTAATAAACAATTGGTAACTGGTTTCCACATAACGAGCGGATTTGCATGGTTGTCCCACACAGCAGTCAGATTTCAATGTGACTAGCTGAAAGACGCATTTGACTAAAGCATGTGCTAAAAATCTTATCAGGATACAATCCGGATACTTGTCACATGAAGTGACCAGGCGTAAATGTAAATATATAAAATATCATATAAAATTATAGTCTAACATATAAAATTTAGTTAGTTAGTTAGTTGGTGTTGGTATCAGTTTCAAAATTTCATATCGTTTGGGTCCTGTCAGTCGAGTGCAATCTACATGCATGTGCACTTAGGAGTAGTACTGATATAAGTTAAATTGTTTATATACAGTGGTGCTTGAAAGTTTCTGCACCCTTTAGAATTTTCTATATTTCTGCATAAATATGACCGAAAACATCATCAGATTTTCGTCCTAAAAGTAGATAAAGAGAACCCAGTTAAACAAATGACACAAAAATATTATACTTGGTTATTTGTTCATTGACAAAAATGATCCAATATTACACATTTGTGAGTGGCAAAAGTATATGAACCTGTAGGATTAGCAGTTAATTTGAAGGTGAAGTTAGAGTCAGTTGTTTTCAATCAGTGGGATGACAATCAGGTGTGAGCGGGCACCCTGTTTTATTTAAAGAACAGGGATCTATCAAAATCTGCTCTCCACAACATGTATTTATGGAAGTGTATCGTGGCCTGAGCAAAGGAGATTTCTGAGGACCTCAGAAAAAGAGTTGTTGATGCGCATCAGGCTGGAAAAGGTTACAAAAGCATCTCTAAACAGTTTGGACTCCATTGTTTCCCTCCCCAGGAGTGGTCGACCAACAAAGATCACTCCAAGAGCAAGGCATGTAATAGTCGATGAGGTCACAATGGACCCCAGGGTAACTTCTAAACAACTGAAGGCCTCTCTCACATCGGCTAATATTAATGTTCATGAGCCCACCATAAGGAGAACACTGAACAGCAATGGTATGCATGGCAGGGTTGCCACAAAATAAACAGCAATGTGCAAAAGTCAGAGACCGTCCTATTGTTTTATATCATTTCCAGTCAAAACGGCACTTCTACCAGGTATTGCGTGGTTGTTAGGTGTCCCATTTTCTCTGTATCTTTTAATAATTCTAGTAATCCAGTTTTGAAAGCTGTTTTTATATCTAATATCCTGAGAAATGTCTTCTGAAAAGTGAATAACTTGTACTTAATGACCTATTTGATTTGAAATTAGGTAAATGAAGAGCCGACTCTGATATTTGCGCAGTACTGTACATCATCCACTGGATTCAAACTAAATATGCAGTGTGTTTACAACAGTACAGGTCATATAGCAAAGTAGGACATGAGCTATGTCTATAGTAAATAATAATAATAATAATAATAATAATAATAATAATAATATTCCAGTGTTCAAAAAGTCTAGATTCCTGCTGTGTAAATGGAAAGGTTAGAAAGAAGAGAGTTAATATAGTAGTTATGTTTATGTTAGCAACCACTAGGACAATGCTTCTGCTGCTACATGTAACATAATATGAAGTTTCTTAATTATTTGCTGTTTTCTATATATTTTTGCCTTTGCAGCTACAGTAACCTTCAGCACATGGCCACCCAGATCGCTTCAGGTATGAAGTACCTCTCCTCACTCAACTTTGTCCACCGAGACCTCGCCACACGTAACTGCCTGGTAGGCAAGAACTACACCATCAAGATTGCAGACTTTGGCATGAGCAGGAACCTGTATAGTGGAGATTATTACCGCATCCAGGGCAGAGCCGTGCTGCCCATACGCTGGATGTCCTGGGAAAGCATCCTGCTGGTGAGACACTGATGTATCTGGCCTATAAACAATTTTCATGATCACAAGGCATACTGTGTTAGTGCTTAGGCTGCTTACACAAACTTTTTCAGTTGTACTATTTGTGAGTAGGCTTGAATTGACTGCTAATGAAATGTGAATCTGATGGAGTGGCTTTGTATGTACTTGGCAGGGTAAATTTACCACAGCCAGTGATGTTTGGGCTTTCGGTGTGACTCTCTGGGAGACACTGACATTCTGCAAGGAGCAGCCCTACTCGCAGCTCTCAGACGAGCAGGTCATTGAAAACACAGGGGAGTTCTTCCGAGACCAGAGGCGACAGGTAGTCTGCATTGGGGGAAAAATCCTGCAATGTTATATCCCACTTTGAATAATTATACAGCACTGTACAAAAGTTAGAGATGAGTCTATGTATTTCATTTCCAGTCAAAATGGTAACACATTATTCATCATTCAGCCTTAGAAAACAAGAAAATCAGTTCAAGAGAAAAATGTCAGTTTCCTGTATTAAATATATCCATTCATTGCTTTTATTACAGATTCCATTCATTTCAGCAGACTTACTGTCAATTTTTCAAAGAAATCTGCAACAATGTTTTTCCACACCCAAAGTCCAAAGTCTTAGAAATTGGTTACATTTTCTGCTTCTCACTATCCAAGTAATCCTAAACACAATGTGATGTTGAGGTCTGGACTCTGGGCCTTTCCATTGTTTGAGAAATCCAGCAGCTTCTTTGTTTGATTTCTTTGTTTAATTTACACATTTTTTTATTTTTTGAAACTCTCTCTCAAAGAAGCAAGCCTTAAGTGCTGTTTATCTGATGGCAATAGTTTTGGTGGTCTGCAGGGTTTTGCATTGTTGTTAAAAGTCCCACTTATTTTCCTTTGACTTTACCTTTATTATGCAGTTGGATTATCTTCTATCTAATCTCCTCAGAAATATCTCCGTAAAACCCAACATTTCTTCTACAATCGACAGCATTAATAGGGAGGATTTTGCTGCAGTAACAGCCTATACTCCTTACACTAGATGTTGGAACATTGCTATAAGGATTTTAATTTACTATGTAACTTTTCAATCCCTGATTTCATTACTGGCTACATTGTAAATGATGGTCTCCCTCAGTGTACTTCCAGTTTAAAAAAAGGTTGACTGATTTAATTCAGTCACAAGAGCATTAGTGAAGTCTTGTACAGATGTTGGGTGTTTGTTTCAGGATCAGTCACTGCAGTTCATCCCAAAGGTATTTGAGTTTCATCAATCCGGGATGTGAAGTTCGAGTGCTAAGATGTTTTTTTTCTGACATTGCTTAGATTTAAATCTGAATTTAACAGTTTATTCTGTGTACTTCAGCCCAGAATGGCTTTTTTAAAGGCAGCTGATCAGAACAAAGGTCATTTAAATATGCCAGCCTTGAAGTCGCATAAACAAACACAACCTATTTAATTATAAGGGATTTAGAGAATAAATTAAAAAAAATACAGTTGTTTGGTAAATGAAACCACATGTAGCCAAATGCAAAAAGTGCACTTAAGGAAAAAAAATAAAAACAAGTAAAACATTGAATAGAGGCTCTTTAAAATATCTGCCATTGATGAGTTTATTCTCATTCCTAGATCTACTTGCCGCAGCCGCCCTTGTGTCCGGATGCCATCTACAAGCTCATGTTGAGTTGCTGGCACAGGAATGCTAAAGAGAGACCATCTTTCCAAGAGATCCATCGAATACTGCTGGAGTGCAAGCCTTAGTGTCTGTTCCTTTGCCAACCACAGCACTGCCAGAGACGCTTTAGTGTGCCCACAGGACTCCAGACAACTACACACCTGCACATACACTAACATACACCTCCTTCCGCACAGTCTCTTATAATGGTGTCCAGAATTGTTCTACATTCTGTTGTTCAGAACTGAAGAAAGTGAAGGCAAAGTGAAATACGTGGTATACAAGAACTTTGTCATCATTTTGAATGAAGTGAAATGCCTTTGGTTGGCACAAGGTAGAGGACTAAGAGGCTAAAGAAAATGTAGCAGTGAGTTCAGGCACTTTTTTAAAAAAGACAAATAGCTTTGTATTGTTTAAATATTTTATGCTTTTAACATTTGTTAACTCCTAGATAATAGTTCAAAACAATAGTGAAAACTTAGTGAACCGTGATATATGCAAATATTATGTCTTTTTCCAATGCATTAAATTAGAAGACAGCTTGAATGTAAATAAGAGTTTTGATTTTCTTTTTAAATAATCCAGATTTTCATGAATCTTCACAAATGTTTTAACACTTGCGTCTCTTATTTTTATCTTCATCTCAGTCAGTTTTATTTTTTTTAGGAAACTGAATAACCACTTTCAAATAAGTGGATAAAGCCCAAGCATGCATGGACATAAACTTGTCATTATTATAAAAAAAAAAAAAAAAAAAAAAAGTTTAACATATTGACTAGACACTTTTATAAAAGGGGAATTCCACTGATTTTTGAAAATCTCTGCATAACTCAAATATTAAGATGTTAACATCATTTAGAGTGTTTTAATATAAAATAGTGCATTGATTGCTTTACAGGTGGTGAGAGGAACCAGGGGCCTTGATGTCTCCAAAACAAATCTAGCTATTTTAGTTATTATGAAAATGGCCACTCCTGAGTTTTTATATGTAATGTTGATAATGGTTAAATAGTGATGAATCTGAAACATATATGTATTTGTTTGTGTACTATTTTATCTTACAATGCCCTGCTTGTACCTCTCAACCACAAATGCTTTAATGGATGTTTTTGGCCAAACGTTTTATCTCATTACTTCTAAAACAGGAATTAGGCAATGTGTTTGTAACAATTTCGTGCAGTAATATTCTGTGAAACAGCTTTTAAGTGACTTTGGACATATGGTTCCTGTCCCATCTGCTGTAAGCTACTATGACTTGACAATTGTTTCTACAACTTTTAGGTTTAAAAAAGTTGGAACACTAAGCAAAATGTAAATAAAAACTGAATGCATTGATGTGTAAATCATTTAAACACTATATTTAATTGAAAATAGTACAAAGACAACAAATGTTGAAACTGAGAAATGTTGTTTATGTAAAATATATGCCCAGTTTGATGCCAGAAAAGGCTAGTAAGGTTGTGTAATGCCAAAAAAACACTTGCATAACCATATATAAATCAGGACCTAGAAACGCCACTGCCTTCTCGGAGTCTGAGCTCATTTAAGATGGACTGAGGTGAAGTGGAAAAGTGTCCTGTGGTCTGACAAACTAAAATTTGAAATTAATTTTGGAAGTCATGGATGCTGCTTCCTCCAGACTATAGAGGAGAGAGACCATTCGACTTGCTTTGAGCACACAATTTAAAAGCCAGGTTTGGGGGTGCATTAGTACACATAGTATGGGTGTCGTGCACATCTATGAAGGCAGCATTGATGCTGAATGATGGAGCAGCATATGCCACCATCCAGACATGTTTTTTCAAGGAAGGCCTTGATTATTTCAGCAAGACAATGTAAAGTCTACCACAGCATGGCTTTGTAGTAAGTGAGTCTGGGTACTAAACTGGCCTCCCTGCAGTCCAGACCTGTCATTCAATAAAACATTTGCTGCATTATGAAACAAAAAACATGAAAAATACGAGACTTCGAACTGTTGTGCAGCTAGAAATTCTATATTAAGCACGAATTGGAAAATATTTCACTTTCAGGACTACAGCAGTCGGTCTCAGTTTCCAAGTGCTTACAGAGTGTTGTTGAAAGAGGGGGTGATGCAACATAATGGTAAACAAGTCCCCCTCCCGACTTTTTTAATGTGTCGCTGGCTATTTGAAAATGGGCATATGTTTTCTAAAAACAAAATTTCTGAGTTCCAACATTTGATCTGTTGTCTTTGTATTATTTTCAAATAAATATAGAGTTAAAATGTGCAAAAGATGTACACATCATTGTATTCTGTTTTTATTTACATTTTGCTCAGCATTTATGAAAGCAGGGTTGTAGAATGGAGCATTTCCCATTAACCCACTCTAAATCACTTTGTTTACATCTTAACCATTTAATTATGCAGAAATGTTGAAAATTGGAGGAATTCCACTTTAATTCTTGAAACTATGTGACTTTGCAAGATCTATAGTAGTTTAATAATTCAAATAATTGTGTTAATATTTGTATGTATGTTTTTTTTATTTTATGTAGTTGTACTTTTTCTTCCTACTTCACATCTTGAGGGAGAACATTTAGTGGTTTCATGTGTGACATTCCTGTTGTCCATGGGTTCAGTTTCTTGGATTAAAAAGTTGTCCTTGCACAAGTATGCACGAACAGCTACAGGCTCGGTTTTGGGAATGACCAGCCAATGAATTCTCTTCATTCCTTCATAGCAGTCACTCAAATAGTAGGAGTGATCATGAGTAGATCAAGTTGGATGAAGATCAGTATAGTCTGTTGTCAGTTTTAAGTCAGCTTACTTTTTCACTGAGCTTTTTAAGTGTATCAGTGTGCATTGTATCTTTTCTTACGTTTGTGTCTTCTGTTTGTGTTATTTTTGTGTATTGTATTTGAGCAAAGTGAAAACTATGCGCTAAGCATAGCAAGTAATACCAAAATCCTGTTACTCAAAAACATAGAAAAGGTCAAGATAAGCTGTTTTGCCTTTTTATTAACTTTGAGCTGTTACATATTTGGTATAAGCAGTAAGTGTTTCTGAATTGCTGAAAGGCCATTTGGATAAATAGTGGATTTATAATGCTGAGATGGACTCACAGTAGGTTGTCATATGAGATGCCAAAAGTGCTGCACGTGCAAACTTCAGTGTGCTAATTGTATACCTGCTTACATAAGTATGTTGTTTAGCATCTAGACCAGACATGTCAAACTGGGTTCCTTCCAGGCCACGGCTCTGTGGGGATGTCCAGCACACTGAATTCAAATCACGAAGGCCTTACTATTTAGCTGATAAGTTGAATCAGGTGTGTTTAATGAGGCAGATCGTTGATGTCTGCAGTGCTGTGTCCCACCAAGCCTGGAGTTTGACATATGTGATCTAGACATAGGTGTGATTAATAGCCATTGACATAATCAGTGGCGGTGGTATTGTAGGCTGAAATGTTTTGATGGTCTATGGTGTTGTTAGTGAGACTAACAAGAGGGAACTTTAACTGGTTGTCTGTTTGTCATTTTATGATGAACGTCCTCATGGCTGTTATCAGTTCACTTTGACCCACAGAGTGTTACAGCTGGTCTCTCTTGAGGCTCAGAGTTTGTTTGTAAAGTAGTAGTTATTTAATTGAATAAAGCATGTCATTGTATGTCAACATACCTGATAAGGCCTTTATTACTGCTGTATTAAGTAATTATATGAATCACCTTTCCTAAGCATCCTCCTTTGTTGCTGAACAGGACTACCAAAGTAAAATATCTCCTTAAAGGCGCAGTGTGTACGATTTAGAGGCATCTAGCTTCCTCACCCCTCCCTTTCCAAGTGTGTAGTAGAACCACGGGTGGCCGCCAGGTTTTCTGCCGTCACCTGTCCCGTTGTTGTTCACTCTTCCTTGCTTTTTCTTGTGCTAAGTAAAAACCAGGATTCTCCATTTGTCAAAACTTGGGTTCTCAGGCTTCTCACAACACAAAATGGTTAGCCAGCACCTGCAGCAACCACTGATTTATCTTCTTTCTATGCTCACCTGGTGATATAGTGCCACCAAATGCAAGCTGCCACATCATTGGTTTGTCCATTCTGGGCTTCTGTAGAAACATTCTGCTGCAGCATGTCAGCCTCAGCTGGAAGAGGACCCGCTCCCTATGTAGATATGAAGGGCTCATTCTGAGCTAAATAAATCTTTGTAGTTACAGGTGATTATACACTAATGAAAGTATGGTTTTGTGTACTATATTCCATTTCTGCTAACAGACCCCCCTAAATCTTACACGCTGCACCTTTAAACAGCATTTTAGGGTTTTCCCTTTATAATTCCACGGGTGCTTAATATTTTATTTTCCCTGTCTCTTTTGAAATGTGCTCCAAGTCCCTTTCATTTAGATTTTTCGTGCTTGAACAGAAATTCGTCGCATAAGCAAAGTGTAATAATATTGTAGTAAATGAAGAATCTTCCTGTTACTAACCGTTTTTCCCCGATAGCATGAATTTCTCACAGACCACTGGACTCCTTCAAAGCATTTGTTTTATTATGTATGCAGAAATGTGCAGGTATGACGTTCCTTAACGAGTATGCATGTTCCTTTTAGTCTCTGCGGTGTTTGTAGTATTTTTCTCTGAGGTAATTTCCTCCACCTGACTCCGAACTCAGCGCCTCGGTGTGTTAGAAAGAGTCGCTGTCAACTGAATGGAGTGAGGGGAGCCTGTGATTGGCTGACTGGCCGCCCTCCCCCTTCACACCAGCCCTGGACTCGAATGCCACACTGGCCTGACTTTAGGACAGCGCTATTGGCCAATCCGGCTCCTTCGGAAGACAGTGAAGAGACTTCATTGGCCGATGCCGTTATGACATCCAATCACACCATAGGGGCGGGGCCTGTGGTGGCAGCGGCCGTGCTGACAGGACAAAGCCGCGGTGAAGCTCGTTAGCAGCGGGATGGCGAGAGTGGTGCTGGTGACCGGGGCGAACAGGTAAACAGCTCCGTCTGCGTGACGCGGCTAACGCTGAGCTCGGCCAGGGTGAGGCTGCGGGTCGGTTTCTAAACTGTACGACACAAGTTGTTCTCACGCGTGTAAAACTTGAAGTACTTACAGTTACAGTAAAGATCCTCAAGGCTTCTTCAGTAAAGGAAACGTAGAACTGTTTCGTTTGAATGGTTCTTTACATGGTGAAATGGTTCCTCATACTGATGGAGACTGTGTTGGTTCTGTATAGACCCTTTTTGAAAATGGTTCTACACAAGACCAGAAGGGGCTCATGTTACAAGCTTGACATCTTAACCACGGAAGAACCCGTTTTTTGTGCTATAGAGCACCATTTTCAAACCTGCTCCATATAGAACGATCTACAGCATATCGCCCGTCAGTCTGAAGAACCATTTGCGCATGCAAATGGCTCTGTACAGAACTCATGGTTCTAAATGCAACCGTTCCCTTTACTGAAGAACCCCCGAAGAGCCATGTTTATTCAGTGCAGCGCGGCTCGTGAAGCGGCTGTGCGGTATATCCAGTGTCCAGTAGGGCGCCCGGGGAATAGGTCTGGGTTTCTTCATTAGCCGTTAGAGCGTTCCGCAGGTTTTCTTTAGGCACAGTTCCCCTGTTTCACATCTCGTCCTTGTTAAAGTTCCCGTGATAGTTCAGCGGGTCGTTTGTCCTGGTACGAGCTAATCTGGTGTGTTTTCCTTCATCTGTGCACTCACTGCAGTAACCTGCCTGCACACTCCAGGCACACAACCGCTGGAAACCTACGGTTGTCCTACGGCCGGTCTGTGGACTAGTAAACACAACAAGTCTAGTATTAATGTGACCCTCACCTCAGCGGTCAGATAAACCGGGAAGAAAACAGCGACTTCCTTTGTGTTCCGCGTATTTTGGGCTAGGTTTTTCAGCGTATCTAGCTGTAGACCTGATACCTTGCCGCCTTTCGCTGTCAGCTGGTCGCCGTCGTCTGGTCGCTGCTGTAATGATCCGTTCTCTCCACTGCGGTCAGGATCTGAAGACAGTTACAGGGCTGAAGCCTACAGTGCTAGCCATACATTTGCAAGCTAGCCGAATAATTTATATGAATAAATACAAATAAAAGATTAGAAATGGCACACCGCCAGAAACCCCGACCCAGGGCCGTTTCTCGACGCTCCTCCCACCTTCAAGATGCATGTCACGCGTGTGAGTCCGAATTCGGACTCCAACTCCCAGAATACGCTGGGAGTTCAGGTGACCTCGGACATCAACATGCGCTCCTGTCAGCGCTCACAATCACCTGATTTTTAACTGTATTCCCCTGTGACTCGTAATAGCTGAGAGCACCAAAGCCCGGGCTTTAGACTCAGTGTTGCTGGTTTTTAAACACAAACACTGCTTCTTCTCCTTAAGTAGACTTCTGTCACATTGTGACTGATTCCCAGTGGAAGTGCTACTTATCTAATGCCCCGTGTGTGTGTGTGTGTGTGTGTGTGTGTGTGTGTGTGTGTGTGTGTGGGGCACAGTGGCATCGGTCTTGCCCTCTGTGAGCGCCTCCTGAGCCACGATGCTCAGGTGCAGCTGTGTCTGGCCTGCAGGAATGGACAGAGGGCCGAAGCTGCCCGCCAGGCTCTGCTGGTCTCTCACCCTCAGGCCCACATATCCTTGGTCCAGCTAGATGTCGGAAGCATGCACTCTGTCTTCAAAGCTGCCCAGGAGGTCAGACAGAGGTAAAGTTTAGTCCACCGGTGTTCTTTCATTTCACTCACCCAAAAATGAACGAAGAGGGTTATTTTGTCTTACAAATTGAAAATATCTGTGCATCAAACATTCCCAACTCTGGTCCTGAACATTCTAGTGTTTTCCTGTTCTACACCCACTGCACTTCAGGATGAGCTTGTTAAGTAGTTATGTCAGGTGTTCGATCAGAAATTACTTAAATGTGCTGCGCTCTGTGCACCAGGGTTGGGTACCACTAGTCTACATTCAGGACTCCAGTGTATGTTGAGGTAAGCTGACTGAATGGAGATTAGTGACATAAATAATTTGTTTTGCAGTTTTTGGGGACATTGCCTTCCAATTAACAAAGGCATCTTGTTTCTTAGGATAGAATTCAACCTCTGAGTATGGCCATGAACTTGGCTGTGATCATCAGTCGGAATCTTTTTTTCATATACCACGTAGTTCGTGCTTTCTGTAAAATAAGTTTGAGGCGTCTCTGCTGTCTGAGGTCTTGTGGAATCAACGGTTATTCTTCTGAACAGGTATAACAGGCTGGACTACCTTTACCTCAATGCTGGAATCATGCCTAATCCACAGGTGGATCACAAAGCATTCTACAAAGGCTTGTTTTCAGGGTACAGAACCAGCATTGTTTTCTTCTGTTTATAAATGCTTGGTACTGTTAATAGTACAGTATGACATACATGTCATCTTATATTCTTCCTTTTCCATGTGCATTAACTGTATCTAGCAGAAAAAGGTCCACACATCATCTTATGTATTCACAGCAAGGCAGTCCACATGTTTTCTACGGGAGAGGGTCTCTTGACTCAGAAAGACGAGGTCACCTCTGATGGTCTGCAACAAGTGTTTGCTACTAATCTCTTCGGCCATTTCATATTGGTGAGTAGTGAGCCAGAGGAGCGATCTATAATGCTACCTTGTCAGAATCACCATTCATAGTCAAGAATGTCTTTTTTAAAACATTGTTTTGCAAAATGTAGATGGAGTACCACTCTACACATCCACATCAGACAAGTATGAGAGAAATGCTCTAAAACTATATACACAGATATTTACACACAAACAGTAGTGCCACAGAATCATCCTCCAACAAATCTTCCACTGAAAGCTTCCAATAACAGCTCATTTAAAACTTGTTTAAGGTAAAGCAGACTTGAATCAAATGGCACTCCATTGGATTTAAAGCTTTGCTCATGCTGATGCATGTATGTGAGCTCAACAAATTCCAGAGCTGTTATTCTCCAGATGTCTTTTGTTGTGCAGGGCAGATACTGTATCTCAGGTGAGCATTAATGTTGCAGTAGCTGTGATGGGTCGTGTCAGCCTGTAGGACAGAAGTATCAGTTTTCTCCTGGCGCAGCAGAACAAGAAGACCTTCAGGGTTTATGTTTCTGTCCTTGTCTTTTCATCTCATCCATGCTCCCTTGTTCTTTTTTTTTTTTTTTTTTTGTTAAGTCACATTAGATATACTCTGCCTGTCAAATGTTTGGGAATGTGTTTTTTCTGTGTTGGTCTGCAGTAAGTGAAAACTGTGCACAGCTAGTAAAAGTGCTACCTTGGGAATAATGCAAAGCTCCATGCATTTTTAACCTCCTTATTATGAGGGCAGCATTCATAGGAACTGGCTTATTGAGAAGAGCTGCACAGTTTAGCTCAATCTCTGAAGGAGCCAGATGTTTCTTGTAATATCTTTCACCATGGAAAAAAATGACTATCACAATGTTTGATCATGATAGTCTAATGAATGCTGCCCTTACCCTCATGGGCTGATGTTTTTCTCTGCCGTCTTCTTCCCTTTACTCTGTCCCTCCTACCACAGGTACGAGAGCTGGAGCCCTTGTTGTGCCGACCAGGCAACAGCTCTCTGATCATCTGGACGTCGTCCAGTAATGCACGCCGGTCAGCATTCAGTCTGGATGACCTGCAGCACAAGCAAGGCAACGAGTCCTACAGCTCCTCCAAATACGCCTCAGACCTGCTAAGCCTGGCCTTCAATCGCCACTACAACAGCAAGGTGACGACACTACAAGGCGGCTCAGTGACTGCACAGATATATAGAAAGATATATCACAATACTTGAAGACTTTTTCACAAATATCAATAACAAGACAACAGCATAATGGGCTGACATCCAATCAGCTACTTGCTACTATGCAGTTCATAGTTACTTCATGTGATGTAACTTATCATAATAATGTATCATTTTGGCCACCCCTAGAGCAAAAACACTCACAGTGCCTGTTGTTATTCCTAACTGAGAGTATGATGTCATACAAGCAACTTCAGTCATAACTACTGACGCTCCATCCTTCAGGGTCTGTATTCATCAGTAATCTGTCCTGGACTGGTGATGACTAACCTCACATATGGCATCCTACCGTCCTTCTTCTGGACTCTTATTATGCCCATAATGTGGTTGGTAAGTTTCCAGTGTCTCTAATATCTATCCTTTGTGGTTGAACATCACAAATACAGTATTGACTTTGTATTGATAAATAATGCTGCTTATCTTGTTCCCTTCTTATTTCTTTAGATCAGAATCTTCACCAACACTTTCACCCTCACACCTTATAATGGAGCTGAGGCTTTGGTATGTAACCAAGCAAGCAAAGTTTATTTATATAGCACTTTTTACAACAGGCATTGTCACAAAGCAGAGTTACAGAAAGAAATCTGGGTCCAAGCCCCCATGAGCAAGCTAGAGGCAACAATGACAAGGGCAGAAGGAAGAAACCTTGAGAGGAACCAAGACTCAGAATGAGAACCCATCCTCCTCTGCTTGACACCGGATAGCAAACATTGTTACCAAGCAGTTTTATTACATGCAGTTTGGCCAGAAGTATGTGTACATGTGACTGTCACACCTGTGTAAGCTTGCTGGACATCCCATTGCAAAACCATGGGCATTAATATGGAGTTGGCCCCTTTGCATCTATAATGGCCTCCAGTCTTCTGGGAATGCTTTCCACTAGATTTTAGAGTGTCTCTAGGAATGTGTGCTCATTCTGTCAAAAGAACATTTGTGAAGTCAGGCACTAACGTTGAACGAAAAGGCCTGGCTCACAATCTGTGTTCCACTTCATCCCAATTAAGTTCATTAGGGTTAAGGACAGGACTCTGTGCAGGCCACTGGAGTTCCTCTATACCAAACTAGTAAACCATGTCTTATGGGTCTCACTTTGGGTACAGGGGTACAGGAAACGGCCTTCCCTAAAATGTTGCCATAAACTTGGAAACATTGTCTTTGTAGGCTGTAGCATTAACATTACCCTTCACTGGAACTAAAGGACCGAAACCCTGAAAAACACACCCAGACCGTTATCCCTCCTCTACCAAACTTTAGTGTTGGCACCATGCATTCTGGTAGGTAGCATTCCCTTGGCATTAGCCAAACACAGATTTGCTCATTAGACTGCCGATAATAAAGTGTCATTATTCACACCAGAGAACGTTTCTACTGCTCCAGAGACATGACTGCTTCATAATATACAGTAAACCTTCAGGTACATTTGTCTGTCAGCTGCAGAAAACCTTTTGTGACTTTGTTGCTGCATCAAGATCTGCATTCATCTTCAATTTTGTATTCCAGTTTTGGCTGTTCAAGCAGAAACCTGAGGCACTGGATCCGATGGCGAAATACCACAGTTTAACCTCCGGTCTGGGAAACAACTACACCCAGCCTTGCAAGGTCAGAGTCGGCATTAGCCCTATTCTTTCAAGATCACATCCCGTTATAGTTACATTTTATAATGGGGAAAAAATGTTGATTGTACCATCATAATATTCTTGACAAAAAATGACATGTCAGAGTGAAATTACAATGCTGCTCTTGCTCTCTGGTTTGACATTTGGCAGTGTTGTCTTTTTGTGTATTTTTAGATGGATATTGATGACATCATGGCAGAGACACTCTATGAGAAATTACTAGACCTTGAAGATGCCATTCGGAAGAAACTGTAAACCGAGGATATTGGACGCACAGCATAAATCACCATAATTTAGGATGTGGAGGAGATTATAACATTCATGCCCACTTTATACTATGCACACTTTACAAGTCACCAGTGTTAAATTACTTTCTTCTAAATTTAGCCTTCGTAGTGGTTATACCTCAATGTGAACTCCACAGGAACGAACACTGGTGATGCTTGTTTTAAATGAGATGTACCGAATACCTTATTTGGACTTTGAGGTGTTTTAGACATTTATTGAAAAGCGTTTTTAGCAAGGATGTAATGACATCAGAATATCAAAAAAATATATATAAAGGTTCAAAACAATGTCAGTTTAAAATACGATCCACTCCTCAGCCTCTTACTAAGGACCTTTATGTAATTGAATGTTTTCATTGTTTAAAACAGCACTTGTAGTGTTAGACATTCTGTTGCAGATGTGCCTTTGTATCCCTTGTATTTACTTGCTAATTCCATCCTAACTACTATCTGAGGACCATATAGAGTTTCTGTAAACTGGTTATTACAGTGTTCAATACAAGAGTTAAATGTTTATTTGAGCATACTGATGAATCAAGATTCAGAAATAAGTGGTGCCTTGATGGTTTAAACTTGAACAGACGCTGAACATTCCAAGTAAAATAATCATTTTTGGACAGACTCGGCTTTCTGATTATTCTGGTTGTCCCCTATGGCCTCATTTGGTAGCTGGTATAAAGATGATGTTGCCCTTTTGTTAGAGATGAGCCCAAATCAGATAGAGAACAGCTAGTGCTAGTGGATAGAGAGTCTGCTGGGTCATCACCTTCCAGTGGCTGACCACAGACAGAGAGTGCTCTTTCTAATCCCTAATCCACTTTGCAGAGGGTTGATGGGAGGTTTTTTTGTGGTTTAGGGTTTTGTCAACTGTTAGTTTTGCGCACTTAGAAAAGAGTTTGTTAGTAAAGGCAATGGTTCCATTTAGAACCATGAGTTCTATATAGACCCTTTTCATGGAATGGTTCTTCAGATTGATGACCCATTGTGTTGTATATGATTCTATATACCACCAAAAACGGTTCTGGTATTGTTACAATGTAACCTTTGTGTGCTATATAGAACCATATACAACACATCATGAAATTGTTTTATATATAACTCATGGGTCTAAATAGAACCATTTTTTTCCCTAAAGAACCCTAGAAGAACCATCTAAAGCCATACCACCTTGAGAAATACGCAAGACAACTGAAGGACCAATCTGGCTCAGTTCTGAAACAAACGCTTCTAGATGGGGTCTTACTAAACTTCTTAAAGACTTATATCAGTGACTGAAATTGTTCTGAACATCATTTACCGTCTTTGTATCATCCAGTAAAACAAGTGGATCAGTAAATGCTCTGTTACTGCTAGACATTTGAGTCAGCAGCTAATGTTTCTATGATGGAGCAGCGGTAGTGAAAAGAACAGAATAACGCTCCAGTAATGTGGTTCTCCACTGTAAAGATATCTTCAACATCCAGCCTCTTCAGTCTGCTAGAAACCACAATGCTGAAAGAAAGCAGCACCTCCTGAGGAGGTCATTACTACTGTGCTGGCAAAAGCAGGAGGACGGAATCAGAAGCTGAGGGTCACCTGAAGAACAAAAACGATGAAAGTGATCAGTTAATCTGAATAATGAGAAGAGAAAATCAAACTTTGGACGCCAGTAATTGTCTCCTACCTCAGAAACAGCTCTGCTGACAGTTTATGCTTCTCTTTCGTTGACACTGCTGGTGCCTACAGAAGTGAAAGCGGGTTTGTGGGTCAATCCACATCATAAGAAGAGTTAATGTAACAGCTGTGAGAAGACTGCTCCACAAGCACTGGACTTCCACAAGTCTGGGCCCATGGTAGGTCAGCGGGGCGCCCCTCTCTGCAGCCTCTGCTCCTCTGCGTCTCTCCAGCGGAGTGAAAGAACTGCTCCACTGCAACTTCGTTGGTCTGATCGCTCTCACATTCTGGTGTGTCTTCGTCCTCTATCCCACTGAGCTTCGGATTACAGAAAGCCCACACCATCCCACAGAAGTAAACGAAGAACGTCGACATCACCAAGATCATCAGAGCATAGGACTCGATCATCGCTTCTGTAACGGCATGCGACATTTTAGGCGGCTTTATTCACAGAATAGGTCCGAGATGTGTCTGTGTCGAGGCTACAAAGCCCCTCTCGGGTGAAGCGAAAACAGTAAGACTGGTAAAATTGATCTGCAGAAGACGAGAACCTCGCGGAAGAATCGCTTGTAACGACTCTTTCAGGTGACTCGTTCGAGTCGACTCGCAAATATGAAGGAAGCGCAAGTGGTTTTAATGAACTTGTTAACAGTTTTAAATAAAAAAAACTCCGGATTTGACTCAGATTATCATCATCTGACATTTCCCATATAAGAAACACGTGCCTTGTTTTCTAGTTTCCCCATTACAGCTCAACTCTCCAGCTGCACGTGCGATCATGGCAGAGACTCGTTTGGAGTTTAGGGCGCATGCGCGTTACTGTCCCGCTCAGACTATTATCATTAAAGGGGATTTCCACAAAGTCTTCATTTTTTCTGAGTAATTCAGTCTTTGGGATGTAAATAGAGTTTTTTTTTTATGTGAAATGGCTCGCTTTTTGAGAAAGTTACTGACTCATATTTCATTACAGTGGTGGTGATTGGAACCAGGGGTCACGATGTCTAGAACACAAATACAGACAGCTATAGCCATTTTACATACTGTCCAAAAGCACCAGTGACCCTGCATGTGCTGTCTGACTTTGTACACCTAAAACAGAATGACACTGTGAAGGTGGATTAGAGGAGGGAAAGATGAAATTGTAGGAGCCTACAAAATATTTTTGCATCCCAGTGCTCAAGTCAAGAACAAAAAATAAAAGAGTTATTAATTTAAAAAATCAAAGTTTAAAATGATCTATTTGGGGCATTTGAATTAAATTGAACTTCTCTATTAAAACATCTGAGGAGGTACTGGTGATGTTAAAGGGACTTAGAATAGGTTGTCCTTAGACTGTCGTTCTTATTAACCAATAAACAAAATAAACTGAGGTGAAAATCATGAATATTGCCCTCAAGAGGTTCATTATGAAACATGGTTGAAGTAGTGTCATGGCTTAGGCATGCATGAAAACCTCTGGAGCTGGTCACTCCTCAGTTTTGGGATGGAGCCCATAGTATAAGGCTTCAGCAAGACAATGGCACAAAACTGCTCTGTTAGAGAACTGTTCGGTTACCATTTGTGTTGAAACAGTTTTAAAGAAACTTTTAAAAAGTGCATTTTTGAAATTTCTTTACAGCGCTTGTGAAAGGAGCCAGAAGCTGTGATGTCTACAACACCAATATAATTAAATTAAAAAAAAAAAAAAAAAAATATATATATATATATATATATATATATATATATATATATATATATATATATATATATATATATACACACACACACACACACACACACACACACACACAACTCTAGAATGACGCTTTTCACATCAAACCACTCTGAATGCCTTTGTTCACATCTTAACAATTTACTTTTAATTTTAAAGAAAAAAAAATCTGTGGAATTCTGCTTTAAAGCACCCAAAGAGTTAATCAAAGAGAAAATGTGGACTCTTTTCCACTTTCCAAATACTGACCAAATACAATATATGATTGCAGAAAGATGTCTATAAGAGGGGCAAACACTTGATGAAGGCTGCTTTGTATATATAAGTATTTGATCAAATGTCTCTGTTTATAAACTTTTAAATACTTTTAATAATATTATCATTATTCCCATAAGACACTTGGAGGGACTTTTGACTGTGCACTCCACCCATGCCCCACAGAGACCTTAGCTGATAAACACTCCGGAGGTCTCACTGAGGCCTTTACATTTCTAACTGCCGTTGTAGTTCTGTAGCGCTCAGAAAAGTTCACAACATAGGAACTGACATCATTCACCGAGCCTTCTACATTTCTCTAAACAAACTCATTTTAATGACTGAACCACGTGGTCATTTCAATGCATTTAGCTTATTCTATTTTATCTGTAAGTTTATTTTGTCGCTGCAAGTGCCAAACGTTAGGACTACAAATCCCAAGAGTTACTAGGGCAGGTCCCGGATGTTTCCCACGCCGGAAGAGAAGCGAAAGTCTTTTCCCCAGCCATCTTGTGGCCTTTACAAGCGAGTAGCTCGCACCAAGCCTCGTAGAATCGGAGGAGAATCCTGCTGAAGGGGCGCCATCATGCCCGGACATCTGCAAGAAGGTTTCGGCTGCGTCGTAACCAATCGGTTCGACCAGCTATTTGATGATGAAGGGGATCCGTTCGAGTTGATAAAGCAGGCAGAAACCAAGAAGAAGGACGCGCCCGCTCCGGGTGCCGCCAAGAGCGCGGCTCAGGCTGCAAAGCAGCCCAAGAAAGAGTCCCAGAAAGACAGAAAAGCTCCACTTCCAGAGAAAAAGGAAGAGCCACAGGCGCCCGTTTCTCTCAAGAAGGAAGGTGAGCGCGTGTGCACTTCAGGGGTAATGTGGCGAAGCCCTCGCTTCTCCAGCCCGAGCTCGGGGTGTGCGGGTTGCACCATGAGGTCGCGCATCCAGCGCGTCTGTGTTTGTAGCCCGACACAATAGAAAGTCGCGTCTGCCGCCTGATCGGCTCCTGCTCGGCTCGGCATGGCGCTCGCTAAGCCTGCAGCTGCTGCCGAGCCGGCCGAGGGCCTTTCCTCCATCACGCTGTTGTCATGCCTGAGAAGCAACTTTACAGCCACGCTCGCTGTGATGTGGACCCGGTCGGGCTTCGGGCTTTACCCGCTCCGTCGCCGTGTTAAACTCTTACGGCGCGCTGTAATCCGAGTGAGCCCGGCCGCTGCTGCTTGGAGCGTTTTGCCCGGTTTTGAGCTGGACTTTAGATGGCGGGCTGAGAGCGAGCGCCGCGGTGTGAACAGGCGGAGGCGACCGTAAGAGGCTGAGGTCGGCTTATCTGTCGCCAGCCTGAGGTGCGAACCTTCCCGTTCAGCCGAAACAACGTTCACCTAGTGCTGCAGTTGCATTCTGGCCGCCGAGGCGTTATAACGGCTGCTCGATTTAAGGTGGAACGGGGGATTAGAAGAAACTGGCCAGAGAGACTGCTGCTTCGTGAAACCTCGTGGCTGGAGAGGAGCAGTTAGAGGCTTGAGCGTCAGACATGGAAGTTGCTCAGCTTTGTCCCTTTTTTGAGTTTCAGGCTTCTAAGAATGAGTAGATGCCTTTCAATATCGAGAGGCGTTTTTCAGGCGCAGCTTCTTCAGCTTTTATATCGGGCGAAGTAGAGGCGAGCGCGCTTGGCTAGCTGGCTAACCAGCTAGTGTTAGCTAACTAGCGAGCTAGCTTCGTTGTGGCAGCCTCGGCAGCGGAGCTGTGGCAGCGGGGCGAGATTTTTCTGAATCGTACTTGCTAAGCTCCACATAGAGCAGGGACGTGGGTTTTTTGGGGAAATGCCTCCGCTTTCTCGTCCCAGAGCTTTCTAGTGTTGCCACTGTTGTGGCTCGACTCTCAGGGCTCGCACGTTGGGTGGAGGGAGGGAGGCCGGACAGGTGCAGCTCCACCGCGCTGCTATTTTGGTAGGTGGACTGAGGATCAGGGTCAGCAGGCGGCGCCTTTCCAGGACCTGCACTGGTGCTACACCATCAGTGGCCTTATTGAAGGTTTGACAAATCAGCGACAGTGGGTGTAGGGTTTTTAAAACCTTTCTTCCAAGCATCCTGAACAAAAAGCTTTGAGCATGTCAAAGTTCTGACCCCCCCCCACACACACCCACCATGACCAAGATAAAGGATCAGAATGTCAGCCCTCGTAGGGTGGGGTGGGTGGGGGAGGGGTTATGAATGACCATTTAAAAAGTTGTAATGTATTTGTGTTGTGCTCGATAAAGTTTCGTTTGTGTCTGTTTCAGGCATGAGGAGAATGGGCAGGCGGCCAGAGCAGCAAGCTCAGCAGGGCTCCCAGCAGCAGGGGGGTCAGAGCGAGGGTCGACCCCAGGCAGACAGGCGGCCTGACAGGAGGCCCCCACGTGAGCGCCGGCCAGACAAACCTGCCGATGAGAAGCCAGCTGAGGGTGGAGAGTTCTCTGTGGAAAAGTGAGTAATGCAGAAAGACAGGTATTTTGTTATGAAGAAACTGAAAAAAGTGTGCTAAGACCACGTTGTGAAACAAAGTGAAAACGTTAGGCCGGCACTGCTTTCTATATCTGTACATGAATTTAAGTGTTACCTTGGTACAAATTCTAAGATTCGTCATGAATTTCAGCGGCTCTTCTTTTAAAAATGTGAAATTATAATAAACTAAAACTAAATTGCTGTTTATGAACTAGTTATGTACTTCAGTGCAGTGAGGGTCAAAACAGACTAGTGTCTGGTGTATAGTATTAGTACCATGGTTTAGGATATTTGATTTTAAGGCTTTGGAAACAAAAGCAATACAATAATCAGAAAAACATTTAATGAAATGAAGGAGTAGAAAATGTAAAACAATAACTTGGCACTGGATAATAAATAAAAAGAATAACAAAGGTGGAACAGTAACTAAAACATGCCAAAATCACATTAGGAGTTATCTAACGTAACAGTTGTGGCGAAGCTTTAGTTTCATGTTGTGAATCCCAGCTCACTGGTGCTGTAGGTAAAAGCTAAATTTGCCACTTCAGTAACAGCCTCGGGCACCTGATGGATGATCCGGACAGGATCATCGGGTCTGATAAATGCTTTAGGGGACAGTCGTGAGCTGGAGGTTAGGGAACTGGCCCTGTGACCGGAAGGTTGCCGGTTCGATACCCAGCACCGACAGCATGTGACTGACTGAGGTGTCCTTGAGCAAGACACCTAACCCCCAGTTGCTCCCCAGGCACTGTGGATAGGGCTGCCCACCACTCTGGGCAAGTGTGCTCACTGCCCCCTAGTGTGTGTGTTCACTATGTGGTGTTTCACTACACAGATGGGTTAAATGCAGAGGTGGAATTTCCCCATTTGTGGGATTTAAGTGTCATTTAACTTTATTACACTGAGCATTTTTTTGTGATGTACGATGGCATTTGGCCAATAAGCACTGTATAAATAAAACAAAGCCATTGTGTCTCCCGACGCACAGCCAGAGATGACTAGACAACCGTTTCATGTAGAACACAGCGATGGGTGTTGTACAGGTCACCAGTAACGAATCTTAATGCTATACAGAGGCTAGAGATTTCAGAGTAGATGTATATCTGTATATCACATCACCATGATACAGGATGGACGGTAGCTTCAGTGATCCTTATCCTTGTGTGCGTTGGGATACATACTTTAACACAGGATGCTAAGTTTATGGCCCCAGTTTAAATGTAAGTTCGTTGAAATGATATTTAAAAGTGCGTTTGTTGTACATCGTTCTAAGATTGACAGTTTTGAGTTGGGTGTATGGTTAAGATCTGAGGCATCACCTCCTTTGTGAAGTGAAATTACATTAGCTGTTTTCCAGATACTGGGACCTCTGCTTCACAAAAAGGAAAAGAAAAAAAAACTGCAGTGTCAAAAATAATCAGGTTCGCAAGCCTCAAATAAAAAATGGGTGTAAAATATCATCTCCTGTACTTTTTATTTTTACTTTTTAAAATAGTATTGGTGTTAAGGGCTTTACTTAATTTGCGAGGAGAATCGTAAAGTGACCGTTTTTAACAGCAGGGGGTGTCTGTTTCATTGAGGGGTGCTTCTGTATCATTATTATTACCCAGTAAATATTAACTTGACAGAGCTCTCTCTGATCAGGAGTCTGTTGATCATTAATTACACATAATTACACAATACATTAATTACAATAATTTATACAGGGGTTGGAATAGGCATTGGTTGATTTTTGAGAAAATTAACTGTCTTCCAGGATTTGAAGTAATGTGAAGGGAGAATTCGGCTTTAGCTTTTCCGATGTAGGAAAGTAAGCCTTTACTTCCTGCGAGGGCCTGTACCTTGTTTCTTGCACTAAGCAAGGAAGATGGATCAAATCTTTGATTTGAATGTCACTGAGCTTCAGGTCAATTAAGAATCCATGGTCATTAAAATTTCTTCTATCCACCATCCGAGAGCCTGATTTTATTATGCTCGTATTTCTAATGCATCTGATAGGGCACTGAAACCAGAGCCCAGTACGCCTAGAGAATTTTGTCTGTTGGATAAAATTAAACCTATTACAGTTGACTTGATGTCCTGTAAAGTTTGCTTGTCGGTTCTGTAATTAGTTGCTCTAGATTTCTACACGCTTCCTTGAAGTGATCGGATGCGTTAATGCGTTTAATTTCAGTTAAAATCACCCAGAATCATCATTTCTGAGTTTGATGTATGGATTTAAAGTTCAGCTAAATCATTTACATTATAAGAGGGAACCGAAGGAAGTCTGTAGATCCCAGATAACACAAAACTGTTATTCTGTTCACTGCACATGTTAAGGGATAAAAACTTCCTTTTTCTTTGGTCAATGATTTAAGGGTTTTCGCTTGAATGATGGATTTGATATAAGTAGCTACTCAACCACCTCTCTATTTTTTTGTCAGTTCTATAGATTATAGCCAGGTTTGGCTGCTTCTGAGTTAGACAGAGATTGCATTTAAAAAAAAAAAAAAAACAGTAAAAGTGTCTTAAAACTATTTCTGAGAGGCGGCGTGTCCACTGAAGCTGCTTAAGAAATAGATTCCCTAATTTTGCTATGAGGGATGATGCGTGCCACAGCATCTGCACACTCTGTATACGTGTGATGGAGTTCTTGCGTAAACTAGATAAGAGCATTACAGTAATCCAAACGAGCTGACACAAGTGTGTGTCTGAAACAAATCAGTTGTGTATTAATAGCATTTAGAAGTGTCAGTCTGCATATCGTCATACAGTTTCTAGTAGTAATCATTCAAAGATTAAGAAATCTGCCCTAAAATCTGTTGCTGAAATATCCACATACTTTGTGTGTGTTCACTTCAAATAGTTAATGCTGTAATGTAGATGTGATAGGAAATAAATATCCTCTTATTCTCTAGGCTAACTCTGGTCCTAGAGGGCAGTTGTTTAGTAGAGTTTGGTGCTTTATCTACTTGAACACCTGATTACTCGTGGTAATGTCAGGTTTAGTGGGTGTGTATGAAACCTCCAAGCTGTGCTGGACACCAGCCCTTCAGGACCAGAGCTGTGCACAGAATAGCTGTAAAAGTGTAGTACTGGTTTGTGCTTATAATTTTCATAAACACCTTGACCTTGCGTGCTAGCTCACTCTGACCGTCTCTCTCTTTTCAGGTCTGCTGGGGACAGGCCGTTCCGTGGTCGTGGAGGCGGCAGAGGAGGCCGCGGAGGACGGGGCAGAGGTGTTGGCCGAAGCGACGGATTTGACTTGCGTGGCAAACGTGAATTTGATAGACACAGTGGCAGCGATCGATCGTAAGTCATTCCAGTTCCTTTTTCATGTCATTTTATGCTATGCAGATTTGTGTTCCAGTGCAGCACTGGTGCACCTTTAATATTTCAAAGCTAAGTGTGAATTTTTGTTTCAGCAGCCTGAAAGCAGAGGAAAAGCGAGGAGGAAGTGGATCTCACAACTGGGGCACTGTCAAGGATGAGCTGAGGTCAGTGCAGGAGCTAATTCATGCCCATGTATACAGGGTTTGTGAACAAAGTGCAAAATCAGCTGGTATAAATGGGTGTGAAACAGTGGAAGTACAAGACTGATGTTCCCTGTAGTTCAGTGAACAGAAGTGAATGTAATGTGCTGGTTTTGGGATTGGGATGTGTACTGGGATTAAGCACTTCTGCATTTTAGCTCTTGTAGATGCTGGTATATAATTTGAGTTATTGTTGGGAATTATTCATTTATTCCATGTCTCTGACCTTTTAATTATGTAGAAGCCATGATATGTTGCTGAAGAACAAGCGTTCACATGGAATTTCAGAAGATAATTCAGATATCCCAGCACATTTTTGTGAATTTATAATTTTTCTCCTTTCAGCGAGCTTGACCAGTCAAATGTAACGGATGATGCCCATGAGGGAGAAGAGCACCCGCCTGCTGACTCTGAGAACAAGTGTGTAAACATTTTCTATGAGCTTGGTGTGTCATTATGAACCTGCCACAACACACAGAATTGCTGGAGGGTTTTTTTGTTTGTTTCTTTAAGATCTTTTATTTAGTACTGTGAGAAGTTTTTGGGGAATTTTCCGTTTACCCCCAGCAGTGTTGGAAGTAAATGAGTTCTGCCTAAAATAGTTCCAGATAATCTCCAATCAGTGTTTTATTGGATTTTTTTTTTTTTTTAATAAACACGCAGACGTTCATTACTTGGAAAGTTGAACATTAACAGGTTTTCCCCCCTCCCTAAATGTAGGTTACGAAATTCTGTTGTAGCTCCTTGACCTTTTTTGTACAGAAGGCATAATAACTGCTTGCGCGCATGCCACTGTGAAGTAGGTAGTGTTTAACGGTCAGGACTTCAGTACTAATTTCACTAGAGCAAGGCTGTTATGTCTGTCTGGTTCATGATGCTCACTGTGACGTGTTGGTGTGATCCTGTCTCAGGGAGAATGAAGCTGAAGAGGTAAAAGAGGAAGGGGCTAAGGAGATGACTCTAGATGAATGGAAGGCCCAGCAGGACAAAGAGCGGGCTAAGGCTGACTTCAACATTCGCAAGGCCAACGAGGGAGCAGACTGGAAGAAAGGATACTTGCTGCACAAGTCCAAGGCCAAGGATGTATGTTTAGTTATCCTTAAATGTGAATGTGATTTCAGACCTTTGTGTGGTACAAGATTAAAGTGAACAAAAGGATCAGATGAATAGAATTTTGCTTCAGAAAAGCATTTTGTGTTGTACTGAGAGAAACTATTTTAAAACTCCCAGCTGCATTCACAACTTGCTATTTATATCATTTTTTTAATGATTATAGTAGTGTCTATGATTTGCTGGATTTAAAAAACTAATTTAAATGTTGATGGCATGCTGGGAGTTGTGATGTTATTTTTAGTCATCTTTCTGACAGCACTAAAATTTATATTAATCATCTAGTTATCTGAAAAGTTAGCTGTTTAAAAGTAACTAAAATTATTTTTTTTATTTTTTTTATTTCCCCCCCCTTCCATCAGTCTCCTTCTGATGAAGCTTCTGGTGATCACCACTTCCGCAAACCAGCCAACGACATTACGACCCAGCTGGAGATTAACTTTGGAGACCTGGGCCGCCCTGGGCGTGGTCGCGGTGGACCTCGTGGAGGAAGAGGAGGCCGTGGGGGTGGAACTGCCAGGCCGCCTCGTGAGCGCAGGCCAGATAAGGTAAGCTTCAGTGAGGGTATTTTAAGTGTGTAGACCAAAACTCGTCACTAAATCCTTAAACTGCAGGATGTCTTCCTGATACTGGTTAAGCTCTTGGCACTAGACAGTATAAAATAGAATTTCAGTTCATTGATCACAAATTTACAAAGTTTTCGTCTTTGATCGTAATCAGTCATGTGTCATGGTCAGACTCTATAATGAATTTTTTTTTTTGTTTTTTACTGTCAGTTTCAATTACACTGAATTTAGTCAATTTAGTCCATTTTTTTGCCCATTTATGACGAACCCTGCTGTAAAGCATCTTAAAAATACGTAAATATGTAGCTGCTATAAAGTTGTTTTATGACAAACTTAATGTTCTAAGTGAAGGTAAAAATACAGAAAATTGGACTTTCCTGTAATATTTGTTCTGTCACAGCGGTTGGAACTTGTGCTTCAATCCAGACAGCTTTAATCATGTCTTTAAGATCTGTTGTGTATATTGGTTCATTATTTAAAAAAAAATTTCCCTCTCTCTTCCTCTTTTCACTTTTCAGTCAAGCGGAGTTTTGGCCCCTGATGTGGATGACCCGGAGGCTTTCCCGGCCCTGGCTTAAGCTCCCTGATGGGTAGCTATGATCAGCCATGCCACTGAGCCCCCTCCCTGGGCCCTTCGCTACGAGGCTTGCATGCTAATGAATCCTTCAGCAGATGAAATGATGGAAGACTGTCATCCATCCCATTCACCCCTGAGGACTGAATTTTACTTGTTTTAGAAAAAAAGGAGAAAATCTTACAAAAAAAGAAAGGACTTCTTGCTACTCGGAAGCAAATTATTGGTAGAGGTTTTGTATTCAGTATAAGGTAGCAGGGATGTTTTCATACAGTATTTTTTTCAGACGTTATGCATTCTCCATGAATACTTTTTGTACTGCTGCTTGAAAATATGCATTTCCAAAAATAGGTGTGAAGAGTGCTTCAGTTAGCTTGTGGTGGCCCTTGGCTTGCTTTCTTCTTATGCCTTAGACACTCTCTTTAGGGATCACTTACAAGCGTATCTGCACAAAATACTGGACTGAGTATTTTGTTTTTAAAATGTTACTGCATTTTAGAGCAAGATTTGCGTTAAAGTTCTCGATGATTACACAATAAGCCTTTAACAGTTACAAATCTGAAGTCTTGAATGAAGTAACAAGTGATTTGACTTGTAGCTTGATGCCAAAATCTTTGATTCTTCTACCTTCATCATAGCTATTGATAATCCTCTGAGAAATGTTTTCATATATCCCGAATGTCACACTTGTTGAATGGCCATTGTAAGAGTCAGTGTACATTGACATCAGTGGCAGGTTACTCTGAGGACAGTAATGCATTCTTTTGTCACAGCCTTTAGGTTTTTAAAAATGTCAGGTTTACATTGTGCACTCCTGTTTACTGATACCAGTATGAATAAGTTCAAATTATTTTAGTGCATCAGTCCTGTTTTAGATTCAATTTTTCATTTTCTTTCTGCCCCGTAGCTTCTTGGAAACAGCACTACTGCATAGTTGACCTGAAAGAAATACCAGTTGTTCAGTGTGGAACAACTGAGTGTTATGAAAATGTGTGAATTCTAACCCTGCTATTACTCAGACCTCTGTCCATAATTAAAAGATGGTCTATTCATATTGAGTGGTTGTGTGTGGACTTTAGTCACTTAAAATGTTTGTGTACTTAAAATGGAAATGTACCACCAATGTTTCTCACTTCATTATTCCATTAAGAAACTGAAAATTGATGAGGGTCAAATACAAAATCCTTGAGTGTTTGTCAATATGTACAGCTGTATTTACAACACACTACTCAACTGAGGTACATTATGGTCTCATTTTACAAGCCAGAAAAAAACGTTAAAGCTCTGTGGTAACAGGTCTTCACTGGGTAGATTAGACTGAGCTGGTGCAGTAAGGTCTTCTAACAGATATTCATAACCACATACAGCGAAGCAAAACTACTGGAGCAATGAGGCAAAATTGATTACTTTGGTTTTATATTCATGCTTCATGTTCTTGTCACTGCAAGCACATGAGGGATATTAAATGTGTAAAGGTTAGTTGTAGCCTTTGGACTTGGCATTAGGGTCTTGTTTTGATGTGAAAAGTGCAAAACAAGATGAAAACTAGAAAGGCTCAGAACATGAGATTAAGCAAATTCCAGTGCAAATCACTGCAAAAAATCTGGGTATTCCAAAAACACCAGTATGGAATATTTTGGAAAAGAAACTACTGGCAGTGTAAGCAAGTTATACCAATCTGGTCCCCCCAGCTTATGGCTGGTACATTGTGGAAAATGGGCAATATAAATGCTGGCATTCCCATTCTTCACTTTTGATCTGGAGTACAAATTCAAGGAATGTTTACCAAAACTAACCTATTTTACATCATTTACCAGTACTTTTGCTTCTGATGCTACATGATTTGCCTAGTAATGTAGTTTCTTACTGAACTGAACTGCTTTGGTGAAGTGTCTTTTTGTTAGTGTTACAGTGTTGAGTGACTTATTTTAAAATGTGGCTGCCAGAAGTGGACCTCAACTGTAAATGTCTGAGAGTAAAGTAAACAACAGTATAAATACACGTAGCACTCAGTATAAATACACGCAGCACAGTTCAATTTCACTGGATGCAGAGGTTTAAATCGCTGCAGTCTATTTTGACTATATCTAGAGTCAGTTTTCCTCCAGTGGGCATCAGAGGGTCCAGGAAAGGGCTTGTTGGGCAGGGAAAGAAGCCCATCATGTCCATTTCCTCCTCTTCATCATCTTCTTCTCCACTCAATACTCCATGAGTAGAAATGTAGTCTACAGTAATGTCTGTGTTCCTGGAGGCCTGAGTAGTGTCTGAAGAGTTAGACAAGCTTTTGAGGTAAGAGCTGGTGGTGATGGGCTGGTAGGGTGATGAAGGGATGTGGTGCTCCTGGGCCTGAACTTCGAAGTTGCTGACTGATGGACATGCTCCATCTATGGGGACAGTTTCTCCTTGGAGCAACTTCTCCTGGGGAAGTTCCTGCACCTCCACGGTATCTGGCTCCTCTTCACTCATACTGGAGTCACTGAGGTACAACTGCAGTTTCATCTCACCCTTTGAGGAAGAACAGTGACATCAGTGCAATAAAAGCCACAAAGATTAACAGGCTAGACTTGTTCACCTATCAGGAGAGTCACTGAAAAATACATCCACTCTATTCATTACTTTTCTGGTGATTTTTTTTTCTTCTACTAAACCAGGGATTTGGAGTTGACCAGTTTTTTGCCCCTTTTCTCATTTAATTACTGTTGCACAAATAGCATTTTTTGTGGCAAATATATAAGGATGGGCTGTTTGAACTGTTTTCTTTTCTCCCCACTTGCTAATGCAGAAAGAAGCAAGACAGCTAATGCTACTTCTAGGAAGACAAATATCATGTCTGTATTCGTAAGCCTGTACATCGGTTCGTTTTTTAATGCCGTGGGTGATTACTGATTAAGTATTGATTAAGGAAGGTAGAAGAAAGACATAAAATTATGAATTCTGTCAAACCGATCAAGCTGATGGATACATCACTGAACTACAGTATATCATATAACAAATAAAACAAATGCTAATTTATGACCAGAAAGCCATGCGTGTTCAATCTTCCACTACTTGTTAGCTACATTAGCCAAACATGTCCTCACTAATCCACTAGATATGTGGAAAATTTGAAAAAAATTAACATTTTTGATAAACATTTTTCTACCTGCTTGTCTTTTTCAACCAAAATTCTTAAAATTAACATTTAACCCTTTAAATATAAATATTTTAGCATTTGGTAGTATATAATAATACAGGGAGATTCACAGAAAGAGGCCCTGAATATTTATTAATAACTCTCTAGGATGAAGCAATCTGAATGAAACAATGAGCAATGAGATAGGCGCCAGACAGCCATCACAATGTTTAACCTGCATTTGAAACTTCTGGGTGCGTACCCCCATACCCATTCATGTGTCTGGCAGAAAACGGAGATCACTTTCAGCATCGCATGCAATAAAATCGATTACACATATGTCAAGGTATGTAGCAATTTTTTTTGGTTCAATTTACTGCATCCAACGGGAGTTACAACAGAATATTTGGGGCCTCTTTTGACTGAATCTCCCTGTATGTCCATACACAATATGTTCAGACACCTCTTACAATTAGTAAATTCAGCTCATTTAAGGTGCACCAATTCTGACACAGGCATTCATTTGAGCACAACCAGCTTGCTAAATCTCTATAGAAAATCAATGTCAATAGAATGAGATGCTTTGGATGAATCATCATGGTGGTCATCATGCCCAATGACAAGTGTCAGCTAAAGTGGTACAAAGCCCCCCAGCATTAGTCTGTGGAGAAGTGAAACTGGTTCTTTATTTGGTGAACCACCAAATGCCCTTGGAATAAGTTGCAGTGGTGACTGTGATCCAGAATTAATCATCCAACATCATTACCATCATGACCTCACTATGGCTCTTGTGTCTAAATTCAATCAAATCTCCAGTGTAATGTTCCAACATCTAGTGTAAAACCTTCCCTAAATAGTACAGAGGCTATTACGGCAGCAGAGAGATGGACAAACGCCCTTTTAACACCCTTGACTTGAGAAGAAATGTTGAACAAGCAGGTGTCTATGAACTTTGGGATGAACAGTGTAAGCAGGCATGGCATATTTGCATCTGTAGAGAAAAGCATATTCAGTCTGTGTGCAAATGAGTGTGAGCCGGTACCTTCTCATTTGCACACTCTTTTGCCCATTTGCTGTTTGCAGGATCTGGAACAATGCTTGGCATTAGGCAGTGACAACAGCGGGACAATCTGCAAGACAAATCAGATCATGCAGTGTTTTTCAAAATTATGTTCACATATAATAAATTTGTAGTCTGGGAAATCGGGGCTCTTGTTTCTTGTGTACTCACCTTCTGTGTACTGAGGAGAACTGACAGATGCACAGGAGAAAAAGACAGGTCAGGAAAATTGCACTGCCAATTGACAATACCAGAGCCAGAGGTTTCTCAGCTGAAAAAGGAAGACATTGGTGGCTCATTAAGATGAGTAACAGAGAGGCTGAATATAGTCAATAGATATAAAATATGATGCATATACAATGCTCAGTACAGGAGGACATGAGGTAATATTAATTCACAAATCCATTCTTACTACATTTTGAGAATCTTAGAAGCTAATCATAACAATGTGCACTAATAACTGTGGATAAAAGATTGTTCATTAGTTAAAGGTATTATATCATAAAAAATGTATTTACTTCATACTTGCAATGCAATGATTTGTTGTAGTTTATAAACACTGCTCAAGTTTAATAACATACCGTTTATTCCCCAGTCCATACAAGCCATACAGAGAAACTAAGCTGCAAAAACTGCCCAATTTGAATTGTTTCATCGATACATACATGCACCTATTTAGCCACAGCACTTTAGCCACCCATTCACAGTGAAGGTATGAGCAGTGTTTTAGCCTGGACTGCTTTTTGAATGAGAGACAAAACAAGACAGCCAATCAGCTCTACTGTATTTACATTTACCTGTCTTAAAGACACAGTAACAAAAACAGCTTCATTCTAATGGATAAAGAGAGGTAATATGGGAATGGTCATGTAAAATTAATTAAGCCTTATTTTAGTACATAAATGCATGTAAGCGTCATAAGTTGGCCTCAAGGAAAATAATAAAATACAAGAAAGATGGAGTAAATGGGCCCCTGAAGCTTCTGCATGGTAGTATTGACCTATGACCTTGTGACTGATGATATGAAGTGGTATTCACCAACAAAATAACTGCTAGCATGGCATTTTTAAATCTGACTAAAAAGCTGGCTTTGGCTTACCTGGTGGCACTCCTTGATGTGTTACAAAGTGGCACTCAAATCCTTTGGGTCCTTCTGCTGTAGTAACGGCTGAGATCCAGAGCTTGTATGGTTGTCCCTGGGCCAGGCCCTTAATAGTATACTGTCTCTGGGGGTGACTAACATCTATAACAACAGCATGTCTCACAATCTCAGAGAACTACAAAAACAGGAGGATTTGCCAAATTTTCCAAAATTCATCAAGATAGGAATGTTACTGGGAGGGGCTTAATTACAGGGCTCCAGAGTTTAACATGGTCAATATTTTCAGTATGGTCAAGTTTCGCCAAATATTAATACATACGGATTAGTCTCAATCCACTGAATATCTACCAAAAAATCATTTAAATCCTTCTTAACAAAGCAACTGATTAAACAAGAGCTAATTAAGTGACCCCTGTTTTCTTGCACTAATGTGACAAGCTTGTGGGTTTTTTTTCAGTTATGGTCTGTGTAGAGTAGTTTAATTTCTTACTGTAATTTTTAATTTTGCCTCCTGGCTCCTGCAGGTAGATCCTGTACTGTCTGATAAGACAGCCTCCTCTCTTTTCTGAAGGAACTTCCTGCCATGTGACTTCCACTCTTTCATATTTCACCATGGTGTCACAATTAGGGCCCTGTTGTGGAGCTGTGGGTTCAAGGAAATAGTTGTTATGACATCTGTATGTTTTTCTCCTTCAATTGTTATGAACTGAATCATTATTATGAGCAGGTATTTACCCTGATGGTACAGATGGGCGATATGAAATCACTGTATTTTCCACTATTTTGACGATAATGATATCACAATATCAAAAAGGTGGAAAAAAAATAATAGTAAGAAACAAAATACTGCAGAAATTATCGTTATTACTACTAGTACTATTATTGTTGCCACTGTTATTATTATTATTATTATTATAACAGTAATAGCAGGAACTAAAAAGTACTAAAACCTACTACACACTCTAGTTAATTCTTCAGTTTTAATGGCTTGGAGCAGCAAAAACACTGATATTCAACTTTACTTTGCACCTTGTATTTGGTTTCTAAAATAATATTTCACTATTTGCTATATCTAACAAAGATACCTCACTATTCCACAACTTTATCACATTAAAGTTACACCATGCTCATTTGTTAGGTTTTACCAGCTGATTTGTTCTTCTTTGTTGTTCTTAATAATTTCCTGGTCCACCAGGCTTGAAATGATTGCCCAATGGCAAGTCAAAATGCTGTCCAGGGTACACAAATGTACAATGCTCTTTTAAGAGTTATATCAAAGTGACAGATTTGACTGTTTGTACATTTGGTAAAAGTATATTTGTAGAACTTTCTTGCTGATCTGCTCAACAGCACAAATGTTAATGAATGACCAGCGCACACGAGCTATTGCAGTCTGAAACTGACCCAAATGCATCCAAACTTGAATGTCTGAAACAGGGCGTAAAACATGACATATTTATTAATATAGTATTTTATTTAGAAAGTAGCCCAAAATAGAGATGTTGTACACCACTGTATAATTTTTACCAGCGCTGCACTTTAGAACTAGCCAGATTTGACAGCAGAACCACATATGTGTCAACCCTAAATGAAAGGGATATATCTGTTTTGTCCAACAGAACAAAACAAAAGTGTTAAAATATAAAGCCTCGCAAAATAAAAATATGTGCGAACATTGCCCAGCATGATTGACAGCACTGAACATTTTCATGAGGCTTCATGTACATGGCACATGCCCAACAATACACTCGCTGTGCATGCGCCCACATAAACCTACACCAAATAACCAAATACCAAAGTGGTGCACTTTTGTCTAAAATACCATTATGTTGCATTTATAAGAGTTATTTTAGCTGTTCATACTCATGTCTAGTTTATTACTGTTTTGGTTCACTGTGTTTGGGTTTATCAAGGTATCCAGAGTACGACAAAATTCACATCATGAGAAAACATCATACCAGTATTCACTATTATACTGATATACCACCCAACCCTACCTGATGGCCATGTGGCAATATTGCTGAAGACAGCTTTACTTGTCCCAGATGGGCGAAAATAAATTACTGCACCGTCATAGCATTCAGCAGGCTGTAAACCTGTACAGAGAGAGGAAAGAGCGAGACAGACAGGAGATCAAAAGTTTTGGTCCAAAAATACTAATAATATTAACATGCATTAAGCATACATCCTAAACATATATCCTAAAAATGAACAAACAGGAGCCCACTAAATTGGGGCTCAGGTGGTATCCATGGAGTCAAGAATAATTCACTTTCCTAACCGACGGTTAGGAAAGTAGGAAATGTTAAAGAGTTGTTAAAGAGTTAAAACAGAGTTTTGGTCTGTTTCCTATGGTGGACAAAGTACACAAATTTAGTAGAGTTTAATTTAGTACTCGCTGTAAGTGGAGAAACACATTGTAAAACATAAGCGGGTGGTAGTAAAGATGCACTAATAAAGGGATGTGTGCAGGTTCAAATTCTAGCACTGACTGGGTAAACCTAGTTGCATCTTTGGACAAGACACTTAACTTTCCACTACCCTAAACAACACCGCTTTGCTAGCAGTGCAGCGCTGCTCTCAGACTGGGCACAGTTATGCAGCAAAATGTCAAACTGCTCTTGTAAGATCAACATAGCCCATAACATCACTAGACTGAAAGTCCTCTATTTAAACTGTATCTGTACTTGGGTTAAAGTACAAAACTACTTGCTTTTAAATGTACATAAGTATCAAAATGAAAAGGCTGTGACATATCACAATCCATCATTATTTCAGTTTAGGAAATGTTTGAAATTTTACTCCCCATGCAACTCCTGAGGTATCAAGCATCTGATTTTACAATGGCACACACACTTTTATGGCATTTTGTTTAATTCTGAAAGCGTATCGAAGGTATGATTATTCTGGTGTTTAGAGGCGGGGTTACTGGTGCACTATGATTGTTTTATTCTGAAAGGGCATCTTGGTCTTTCAGATATTATAGATAATGTTATTTTCACCCACTGTATGAAGTAGGATATTGTACTTTGAAATGTAGTGGAGTGAAAGTAGAAGTATTCAAAATTTCAAATACTGTAATAAAGTACAAATATTTAAAAAAAAAAAAGTACTTAAGCACAGAAATTAAGTACTTGTACCTGTGAACAACAGTGTTTTTCACAAGCATTATCTGACTGTATAGGTCATATTACATGTTTAGGTCAGTGACAAATCCAGAAAGAAAAACAACTATACATTTACAGAAGTATAACTAACCAGTAATGTGGATAGTGTTTAGGTGGTGCTCCACTCTGATCCACTGAAGCTGCTGTTTACATCCAGCAGGATACCACTCCACCAGGTACTCTTTCACTGTGCCTTCACTTGTCCAGGAGAGGGCGATGCTGTGATTATCAATGCGTTTGATAGATGAAAAATTATCTGCAGAGACTAAACAAAACGAGCTGTTCAGAAATGTGTTAAGCACTGTTCACATCTAATAGCTAGATGTTAATAGCTAAGATTAAAAAAACAAAGTCTTTAAAAAATGCATAAATTCCTCAAACACATTTACCTGAACTGCAGGTTTTATGTGTGAAAGTATGTATTTAACTGCAGCATGTTCAATTCACGCGAAAGGAAAAACAACACAAAGAAGAGAAAGAGAACTGATGCTATGTTATTGTTATGTTATTATGGCATACCTATTGGCTGCAGCTGAATGAGTCTGGCAGAAGACTGGCCCTTTGAGTTGACGGCAGAGATGGTTACATTACACACAGAACAGGGCACTCTGTAACTTCTGTCTGGGGGTGTAATAAAAGTGTTGCAGATTTTCTTCCCCTGGTCCACCACACTCACATTATACCCCAGAATATTTCCTCTGGCGTCTGATTTGCTCAGCTCCTAATCAAACAGTAATAGACCACACATTCAAACTGAACTCATGTCCATTTGCACTGCTTTTAGCTTTAGGACAATTCCACACATCTTAAACATTCCAAGCCGGCCAAAAGCCGGATTCTGAGCTGGTCGTTTTCAATGAAGCATGAGAAAAAAATCATGATGGCAGTAACTCTGGAAAGGACAGCAGTCAGCACTGTCATTTCCTCTAAGCCTTTATGTGATTTTTCATAAACTGAAACTTGAAAGCCTTCTAGCTCTTGCTTTAACAGAGTGGTTAGAAGGATGCAGCTCACATCATGCAAGTCATTGCTCAGTAGTGGTTTGACCTTTATGTAGTTCCTAGGGAGGGGGGTTGTCTGGAGTAACAACATGACTATACCATTCATTCCCATACATACAGAGAAGCAAACAGAGAAAAAGTACAGTATTTTTCAGGCCAAAATCCTGTCATCTTTGGCTGTGGAAGCATGATTTAAACACTTTATGTAATACATTCCCCAAAGAGCTGTCTGAGTGTAAAATTACTGGACACACAAAATACGCTTTTGACATGTGGATAAACTCTGTGTAGCAATACTTGCCTTCCAAAATAGGTGGATATTCTTTTTGACTTTTTCTGTGGTTTCTTCAATATACCAAGCATCAACCATAGCTGCAGGAGCTAGAAAAAACATTACAGCATTTACAAATGTATTCCTCTTAAGGCTTAAATTACATGATTTTTTGTTAATATATCTCAATATTATCAAAGACAGCAGTATCAGGGGGTATCATTAGGAATTATACCTAAATGTCTTTCAATGGTCTACTATCACCTGAAAAAAAAGATTCTTTCTTTCAATTCAGTCAACCAACACTCTTTGGGACATTTTGTAGCTACAGAATATACAGGGTAAATTTCACTGCTAGCAAAAAGTGGTGAAACCCAAGGATTCAGGAATGATTCCGCTGAAGCCAATATGCTCAATGGGAAGTTAGCAAAACCCTATGTTTGTAATAACATTTTCTGACACAAGAAAACCAATAACAGGAAAAAGTACCCACTATAGCTACATGTCTTTCAGACAGGCTTTTGGAAGACAAGCAGCACCAAAGACTTTCTGACAAAAAACTGACACAAACTTGCGTCAGAACGTACAATGGAGTTATCTAACGCCATCTTACTTCTGACACACTATTTCCATACACGCCTCAGCCTTTCAAGACCTTATACTCAGCATCACTGATTAAAAAGAATGAAGCTATAAAATCTATACTGATTAACTTAACAATGTTCCTTAGTTTTGCTACAATGAACAGTGTACATGTGTCATTAAAGTGTCCATTTGTCACCTTCTTCATCAGTCAATTTCTCAGCCCTGCTCCACGCACTCCACACTCCTCTGGTCGGGCCAAGTTTCCATCTGACTTGAAACGTGTACAGGCTGTACGGATTCAGTGAAGTTATGGTCCAGCTTGTGTTTGAACTTGTGTGCTGAAAAGATAGGAACATTCAACCACAAAAGTGTAATCTTAAATAAATAAACTTGGCAAAAAGGTGAGGGTGGCTGGGTGTCTTTTTGCAGTGGTTTTTGTGAACATTGTGAGCATATGACAAGTAATTGTTTAAGTACTTGAACTAGCAGTGTATGTTTACTGCCCTGTGTGTATGCACTATAAATTATTGTACTTAACTTCTAGCACAATAGATATGCTCAGAGAAACAACCCTGAAACAGATGACTGTAGACTTTGCTTTTGCAGTGCTCAGAGTGATTTTGTTATTTAAAAAAGTACTAGTATATATTAGGGGTGGGAATCTTTAGGCCCCTCACGATTTGATTCGATTACAATTCAGACGGCTGCAATGCGATTATAAAACAATTATCGATGCATCTTGATGCGTCTTTTTCTTCTATACAGGATTTCTTTTTTCTTACTGTGTGAGGACTCAGTAGTTTTAAACCAAAGTATTTGTAGTGATCCATAATGAATTTACTTCCATTATGTTCTATTAATAAATCAAATGGAAGTGATCTAGAAGGATCTCATTCACTGCTCTTGTTTGAGACGCTGTTGCCACTAATCTGCGATGAAATGCGCTGTGACATAAGATCCAGTGGCAGTCGATATCCATGCAGCATGTTACAGTTGTCCTGCCCGTTAAATTCAGTGATTTTATAACTGCGGTTTTGGTCTCGTTGTAGAGAGTCAGGGGTCACTGTGTCAGTAAAATATTTTTGAGACTGGACGCTGAATCTCGGCTCCAAAGTGTGCAACATAGCGCGAAAGTCCTGGTTCTCAACGACTGAGAAGACTGCAGGTCACATAGCAACGAAGTCTCGCCTCGCTGTTAGCTATGAGAAGGCAAAGAGATTTAAGACGAACATTTGGAGACGAACAGACTTATTTGCATTTATATGCAGCGCAGTTTCCTGGAACGTTAAATCTGCAATGAGAGACTGTCAAACACTAAAAAGTTGCGAAGATGAAGTCACTTCTCTTTCAAATTTCCCCGTTCCACCTTAAATGATGCAGCAGCATTTGATGCAGCAGCATTTAAGGTGGAACGGGAAAATTCAAACAAGAAGTTGGAAACTAAGAAGCGACTTCAGGCTCATAAACAGCCAAACAATGAGAGAAGGAATAGTTTCCTGATGGAAAGGGGAGGAAAGCGGCTTTAGCTGAGCTAAAGCTTAAAGCAGGGCAAAGTAAGTCTGTGTTTTCGTTTATATTTTTTAGCCTACAATAGGACATTTGCACATACTGAGACATACTGGACATTAAATATTGTGGCTCCCAAGGTGGTTTGATTTTTGTTCAAAGGACAAAAAGGCTCTTCTTAACATTTGGGTTGTGACTCCTGACCTACCCTGGCTTTAATGCACAGTGTGTTGGTCAGATTTCAGATGTGTTTATTTGTTATGTGCCGCCAGAGACTGTCCAGGCACTGTCCTTACCCACTTCCAAGTGCGGCTTTTTCCGTTCCGTCAACATTACGGTATAAATGAAATATTTAGAAAATCAATTTTTGACATTTATGAATCAATTCAGAATCATTAATCATTAAATGAAAAACCTGCCCTTTTAATTTAACAATCTGGATTGTCCTTTTCTTCTTTGGCTAGAGAACAGAAACAGTGATCTAATATTTGAATAAACAGTTTGAAAAGCTGACTCATCCGACCACAATACACATTTCCTCTGAGCATCAGTCCATTTCAGTTGAGCTCGAAGCCAGAGGAGCTGGCCGTGTTTCTGGACAATGTTGACATATGATTTCCACTGTGCACATCTTGTGCAGAATTTGCACTTGTCGCTGCAGCAATGAACAAAGTTTACTGTCAATGGTTCTGTCTAAGTATTCCTGAGCCCATGTGGCCACCTCCCTCACAGAAGCTTGTCGGTTTCTAATGAAGTGCTGTCTGAAGTATCGATGGTCATGGTATCAGTTGTGGTTTTCAGCCTAGCCTTTTACGCAAAGAGATTTCTCAAGATTCTCTAAATTTTTATGATATTCCGCACGCAGAGGGTGAAATACCTAAAATCCTTCCAACATTGTACAGAAACTGCTGGAAGAAGTTTTTTTGGCGAAGTGTTGTGCCTCTACCCATCACTGCTCATAAAATACTAAACCATTTCTGAATGATCCTTTAATACCCAAGCATGACTGCAGCACCTGTTTAACCCTTTAAATGGCTAGAGTTCACGGCAGGCGCAAATTTATTACACAATTCTATAACCTATGAATCGCTCAACCAGTTTGCTCTAAAATCCCTTTGGTTACTGAATAATATGGTTTAGTATGTAATAAGCCTGGGATTTTAGAGGGTTAAAATCTTTCCCAATATTTAAGTTGCCCCTTTAAAACTTTTTTCAGGAAGTGTTGCAGGTAACAATTTTATAATGAGCGTATATTTCCAAAAAACAATGAAGTTAATAAGGTAAAACATTAAATATCTTGTCTTTATAATAGTTTCCATTTAAGTTCATTTCAAAGCAGATTGACAAATCAGTGCTTCCTGTTTTATCAACTTTTTTAGAACTTTGTTTGTAATAACACGTCAAAATCAACAGACAGACATCAGTGTTATGTTTATTAATATAAAGGGTTATTAAGAGTTTGTTAAGATTTAAGGTATGCTTATCTTTTCTCCAAGTCCTAGAGTGTAATGCTCTAGGAACTGTGTTGGCATTTTTTTAGGCATTAGACATAATTTCAAACAAACGACAAATAATCACATCAGAGCAAAATTATCTTAGTGTATTTAAATGTACAGGGTGATTCAAAAGTCACAGGACACCATTTTATTTTATTTTATTTTTCATGCTGTCACAAGCCCTTACGATGCGGTGCTGAAGGTGGTGTTTGTTGCGGATTTTCTCAGCATACACAATATGTCTGAGATGACCCCAGAGATAAAAGTCGATAATGAAATAAAAAATAAAATGAAATAAAACCTGTTCTGGGACTTTTGATACACCCTGTATAATGTAGCATGAGACTTCACTACAGAACTGAACATTGGCAATTCTCAGCAAACCACAACCAGGCCATTCTGTTCTTGAGAAACATCAGTGGTTTTAAACTTCTTGTGAATCCTCTGAGATTTTTTCTGCTGTCATACAAATAAAATATAGTCTCAATTTGAAAAGAATTAAGCTAAAAGCTATTATTTAGAACTGGTCATCCGAACTATGACTCGAAATGAATGATTTGGTGCTTATATACTTTGTCAGGGAGCATGTACAAAAAAGATTAATCTAAAATGATGAAGGACACTTTGCACCAGAGTTAGCTAACGAACCATGTTCATGAAAGTTTTTGACTGTTTCTAATTGGTTCATTTGATAGCGGCAAAATGCATTTAAACTAAATCTGACATACTTTATTGTGGCCACATATTGGAGAAATTTTGCATTCATAATTTTATCATTTCGCACCCAAGGTGCTTGATAATACAGTCTAAAAAACTTTAAATTATTCTGGTCGCTACAGAACTTGTAGAGCCTCTGTAAATAAGCCCTCCTTACTGATGTTGGCTGACGATCATTTAGACAGATACACACTGTTATTTTTGTTTATGATACTAAAGACTGTAACTGTACAGATCTTTGACCAATAGGTGAATCTTAGTCCCAGTTTATTTTGACACAGTTCAAAACGGTTCCTATACTTGTGCACTGTTCTGGTCTGCCTTAATAAATACAACGAAATGCCACATCATTAAGTGAATAATCAATTTAAAAAGCACCTCTATATACACAGAACAGTTTAATGTCTAGGATTAATGTAAAAAAGTAACCATATGATGTGTGTCAACTTTAAAAAAGTTAAACTGATAACTTCTAGTGCACAAGAAAGGCACTGAATAATGCCCTTTACTTCTTGGCTCAATTGTTTACTTGGCAGTGCAACTTGAGAAGACATTTGAGGATATTATACATTTATATTACAAATGGAGTTATCAGAACAAATTTGGTATTTAAAAGTTGGCATATAAATAAAATGTGCACAGATTATTTAAAAAAAAAAGCTCCAAGCTTTTTACTAGTGAAATAAATGGTAGTTATGTCACCTCATGGGGATGGCAAAATCCCCCTGACATTTCTCTGTTTAGATCTGAATCAGCCCTCAAAGAACTTGTGCTTAACAGACTAATATAATCAGTTAGGTTTTGTGGGCTGCCAGCATCACCATGAGTCAACGGTCTGCTGCTGCACATGTTGTGCTAGGAATCTTATCATGTCATCAGCTTATCATGGCATAAAGTGGTTTTTGGTATTTGAAGAGGGATGCCGAGCCTGTGGATATCAGTTAACCAATCAGACTTCATACATTACAATGAATCTGCAATGTGAGTTCCAAGTACCTACATTGAATGACACGGTGTTCCAGCTCCCCTCGTCCGCTCTGTACTGGATCTCTACGAGCTGAATGCTTTGTGCATTGTCTGGGTAAAGCTGGCACTGTCTTGAGGTGCACTCCACTTTCTTGATATTTGGGCTCAAAGGCTTCACTGTACACAGACAGAACACCAGAAAGTCATGGGGCGTAAGTCAGTCTGTAAACGTTCTGTATTATTTTTAGAGCTGTCTAGATATTGAAATAAACACAGTATCTGGCAGACACTCATTTATGGTCATTTTTTTTCATAAAGTCTTTTCATATTTTTTTAATACTTCATTTTCCAATTAAATGTTTATTTTAAAAAAAGATTAAGATTAATAATTAAATATGAATATTTGAAATTATATTTATGGTTAGTTATTGTTTAGTTTAGCCCATTTTATTGCTTGACCTTTTTTTAATTAAGCTTTAAACACTTAATTAACCACCAAAATATTCAATGTATCACTTGATTAAAATAATCAGTAGTGACAGTCCAAATTGTATGATATTGCTTTGAGACAGCATCACTTTTTCAAATAAAGTGAACAATACAGGCTTGTTTTTCTACTGCACCTATGTCGTTGAGCATGAAGCTGAGGACACCTGAAGTTGCAGAGCCCAGGCTGTTGCTGGCATTGACCAACACTGAGAAGTTAGTCTGTGCACCTGGAATGGGAAAACTGGCTGAAAGGGTCCCATCAGGGAGTGTACCGCTTTCATAATCAACAGGGTCTCCACCCACCCTGCAAAAACAAAAACAATATGACTCACAATATGTAACATCACCTAAATGAGTGGCTGAGTGTTTGTGTTTAACTGGTACACATGAAGTTAGGCAGTACTGATAAATTTCACAGCATCACATTACAACATTTTACAGAATATATCAGTAACAGACGATATTTAAGTTTGCAATAATAAACTTCTTCTATTAACACTGCACCAAGAGGGTCTTACACTCTACTGTAAATGCGAAACAGACATACGCCAGATTTTCAAAAAAGAAACATGATTTTTTGTTGTTGTTGTTGTTTTATGTATGTGAACTGTTTTTAAAACATTCGGAAGCACCCTGCAAATGACACACCGTTCGGTTAACAGTTAAAAGTTTTTGTGTGATAAGTGAAGTCAAAGATCCTTCTTAAAAAGACAACCTGATTTCTCTCTTTACTAACCACAGGCGTGATGTGGTCGGGATGTAGGTTTCCCGTCCCGCTTTCCATGTGCACTTCACATTTCCGAGTTCTCCTTCTTGAACACAAATGAGGTTCTGTGGAATCTCAGGCGGATCTAAAAAAGAAGTCACAAAGCTTCTAATCCGAATCTACTCTGGGTGACTGTGCGTCATGCGTTAAAACAAACAGGGAACTTTGAACGACATGTACACATCACATCTGTTTTAACAGCCGGCACCCTGCTACTGCACTTGTGCACTGCCCTGTCTTCACTCCTGCATTTCTCTAGTCAGTTCTCGGTTCATATAACACCCAGTGTTAACAGGCTATTTCTCTAAGCAGTTGTGAAAACTGAGCCCAGAAACTTCCTCAGGAGGAGCAGATGTGCATGTACAGTTATGCAGAACCTATGCTAATGAATGCTGAATTGAGTTTTGTGCTGTATACATACACCCCGGAGTGATGTCAGTCCCACAGGGCTCTGGATTGCCTTCACATCTGCAGGCGAGGGTGGTGGCCCGTGTAACATTCACAATGCTCAGGCTCACATGGGTTGTATTGCAGCTTGTGCACTGTAAGGGCACATTATCTCGGAAAATCAAAGTTTTGCACTCCTTCTTGAAGATACAGTAGACCTGGAAGCTGGAGCCCATGTGGACTTCCTTGCTCGAGTGTATAGAGCATATTTTCTCTGGGAGACAGGCAGACACAGGACAAACACAGTGAGACGCACAGGCTATTCTCGTGTGAGGCTGACACGAAACACGGCTGAAAACGAATTCACGTGACTTTAGGAGGTCTTAAAATTTATGCTACACACCATCCGCTCCTTTGCTGCCAACAGGTGCTCCAGTAGCCAAGACCAGCAGGAAGATGAAGTTGGGCCAAATACTGCATTTAAGAGGCATGGAACCCACCTGCTCCAGCTGCACGTCCACTTCCACCATGCCGAGGGCTGAGGAGACAGAAATAGCCTTAATAGCCTAATGATAAAGGGCAGAGCTGAGGCAGGCTGAGGCAGAGCGCACTAGTGCTAATGAGTCATTTTGCGTAAACCGTGACTCTGCCGCCGCCTTCATCGTCTTCCTTTACCAGTCCACAAAACTTTATAGCCCAGCTCTTTCTGTGGCTGAGTGGAGTGACTCACCTAGGTCATCTGTCCATATTTGCGGGGACGCTCCAGTCGGTCGTTTTAGACCCAATTTAATTCGGAAGGTCGAAGCGAAATCTCTCGGTTTAAGTCGTCTACTTCTCTCTTACACGTCGTTCATGTGCGCGCGCTCCTTCGCTGCTGAGGCAGGAGCGCGCAGGGGGCGGAGCCAAGATCCAACACACACGCACACACACACACACGATAGAATAAAAAAAAAAGCAACGCCCATATTTAATCAGCAGCACTGCTCTGAGGTCAGCCTCATCAGTTCCTGTAGCTCTCCTCAGCTGTAAGAGACACGAGCCGTCCAAGAACAGCGTTCATACTCCGGGAGGGTAGATAAACGGGCTGCGTCCCAATCTGCCTACTACACCAACAGGCACTGCATGTATAGCAATAATATGTATAGCATAGTCTAGTATGTGGTTTCGGAGGCGGCCAAGGTGACTTGGACATCTCCGGTTGTTCAGCATGACCAGGCTAGGAGGAGGCTAAACTCATACTGACTGTTTTTCTGTTATATAATATTGTAGCGTCACAACATACTTCTACTGCACATATCCACTTCATATTTACACACATAATATATGTTGGGGCAGTCATGGGCTGTAGGTTAGGGAACTAGCCCTGTGACCAGAAGGTTGCTGGTTCGATCCCCAGTGCTGACAGTCCATGATTGAGGCGTCCTTGAGCAAGACACCTAACCCCAAATTGCTCCCCCGGCGCCGTGGATAGGGCTGCCCACTGCTCCGGGCAAGTGTGCTCACTGCCCTCTAGTATGTGTGTATTCACTAGTGTGTATGTGGTGTTTTACTTCATGGATGGTTTAAATGCAGAGGTGGAATTTCCCCGTTTGTGGGATTTAAAAAGTTTCACTTTACTGTGTACATATAAAAATGCACACAATGCATAGATGATGCAGCAAAGATATGTTTAAAAAATGGAACTGGCAGGCAAAAATTATTCAGACACTACGTTAAAATGTACATGAATGTCTAGGTTGAAACTAAAACATAAATCTCTACACATAATAGATTTCTACTCATGTTTCTACTAATGATGCAAAAATAAAACCAAAATGAATGTTCTTATTCAAATTGCACCTGATGTCATTATAAAAGATGTTGCCATTGGATGGGAAGATTTAATATAACAACTAGCAATCATGAAGGTGAAGGAGCTTCCTAAAGGGCTCAGGGACAACATTAGTCGACAACACTCAGATGGAAAAAGCTGTAGAGCCATAGCAAAGACCTTAAGACCTTTGATAATATGCAAGTGGAAAGTTCATGGAACCACAATTAATCATCCCAAGACGGGTTCACAATGCGAGTTTTCTTTTAGACAATTGATAAGTGAGAAGCCAACCGTCACCAGAAAAGAGTTTCAGGATTACCTGAAAGCAGCAGGACCAACAGTTACATACAGAACAATGAGCAATGACCTCCACAGCTATGATCTCCATTCCTACACCCCACACAAAACTCCTGTGCTAAGCTCAGAGATGAGCATCAAAAATTTCACATGAGCATTCAGACAAATCAGAACTCTACAGAAAGAATGTACTCCGGTCAGATACAACACAAAAATAGAACTAAATGACGGGCATTAATTCAGCTCTATGTTGGTGAAAGAAGAGTTGTGTGTATGGTCCCGAGAACAACTCACAGTGAAGTATGGGGGTGGGAGCATCATAATGTCGGGCTGATTTCCTTAGGACAGTACTGGGACACTGTGTGTTATTGAAGTAAACTTGAAAAGATGAATGGATCAATGTGCAGGGACAAATTAGAGGAGAATTTAGTCTCATCAGACAAGAATGGGGAGAAGACTGTTCGACAAGATGATGTCATGAACGTCTCAAAACTGCAACAATGGCTTTGCAACAAAGTGCTATCATTATTGATCTGTGGGGTCTGAATATTTTTTGAAATGTCTTTGTTCATGCTTTTAAATACATATTTTTTGTTCATATGTTTAAGTACAAAATAAAAAAAACAGTACGTGCATACAATTGGAGTGGATATATATGCTGGAAGTATATTAAATAATAAAAAAGTTGTATGTATACTTGTTTCTCCATTACTGTAACACAAGCTACCAAAGCAACATGAGCAGGGGGACAGACATCAGGTCCTGAAACTCCTCATGTACTGAGTTCCCCTACGCAGAGGAAATCATTAGTTTATTCAGCATTTTTTAGCACGGGAATCACAGTTTCTTAACTTTTGTTCTTTTCTTTTAGACAGCCTTGTGAAATAAAGGGCAAAAGCTCAGTGAAGTGAAAGCAGAATGAAATTAAAAAGCAATCACAAAGGAATTACAAACTCACAAACTCACTGTGAATGTCTGAAAAGAACTGAGTAAAATTTGAGTTACTATATACATAACAATAACAAACCAACGGAAAAACTTTTACACCACTAAGTGAATGTCACTACTACCCACCCCTGCCAAACCCAATTCTTTTACCAACCACAATAGTCCACTGTGAATTTTCTGAGAAGTTACTCTTTGTAACTTGGTACTTTAGAAAGCTTTTGGAGTGAGCAGCCAAAAGCATATGGGCTCTTTCTGTGGTTATAGACCACAGTTATCACTATGCAAGTGTTTAAATTAGACTGCCAGTACAATATTTAAAACTGATAAATAACAAATACATTGTGTTGGGTCTGTTTGAAAATGGGTTCCATGTGTGAGATGCTTTATGAGAGATAAATAGACATCTGGGCTGTCTGTGTTGAGTTTTTGGTGGCAGCTGCCAGGTGAGGTATGTTAAAAATTTGTATCTTTCTGTCAGTGCACATACGTATCAGTATCTATATAAGGGGCCTGACAAAGATTTGAGGGGGGGTCTCCAAAAGTTACATCACAGGATGAAATATTATAGCCTGCTTAGCTAAACGAGAAGGATCAGCTGCTTAGGACTGAATTCAAAATAACTGCACTTAAAATATAGAGGAATTTCGGGTGTCTTCGTAATATACCCCGAGGAGCCATTTTGGTGTTCACTAGCAAAGATTTGTGAAAAAAGAAAGTGTCCTTGCTACAGAGGCGTCTTTCAAATTTAACCTACAATGGTGAACTTTTCTTCTGTTATCATGGCTTAATGCTATCCAGCATCAAAGACCAACCTCTACCACAAACTACTTTCTGAATAGTAGTTGTAATGGCAAACAGGTCTGAAAGACTTTTTCACTGCACTCTGTGGGATTCTGGTTGTCAGTGTTTAAGAGCTTACAACATTAACATCTTTCCAAATCTTTAGATGTTTTGAGTCATGGGTCATTGCCATTGGAATAAAAAATATCTGAAAAGTTTTGCCCAAAAGTCCGAGGCTATACTGAAAACCTGTTCACCAAGTCAACTGTTTTTGATCAAGTCGAGGCCTTTGTAGAATAACGTTTCTGTTAAGCCTCCACTGAAACTTGTGTTCAGATGAATTTCTACTCAAATGGTCTGCTAATATCATTGTAATAAATATTTTGTATTAAATGAGAAAAAAAGACTGTATGTGGTCTTAGTTTTTTTTTAACTAGTGATTATTTGTTGAGTTCAAGTAATTATTCAGCTGCACTTTTCCTTAACAAAACCTTCTTCCAGGTGTTTGATGATACATTATGGTAATCTGATTGTGATCACATGTTGTAATATGAGCATCTTTTTCTTTTTCTTTCTATGCACAGATCATATTTGTGAATGTTATTTGAATTTTACTTTTCATGGTTTGACTGATGGCAAGTATGTATAAATTCCACTAACTTCTTTGCTCAAGCAAGATGTGACATGGTTTGTAGCGAGCACTGTAAAGCTGGAATAATCCACAAGACATAATACTTATTGTAAGTTTAGGTAAAACAGTATATTAGCACAGTAAGGGAGGGGTGCAGCTTCTCACATGTGTCAGGATAGTGTGAGAACTTTCTCAGGAAGTTATAGAAAAAGACTTGTGGGCCATGTGGTTCTGCAAAAGTGTGAAGGTGACTAAAACTGAGTACTGACACAAGTCTCATACGCAGTCATCATGCAAAATGTATTTAAAACACTTAAAAAGATTAAATCTCACAACAGCTTCTGATTAGCAGAATTACGCCTCTGTCGGTTACCAACATTATTTCACACTACAACATAATCACACACTTCTGTTTTAATAGGAATAATTATGTAAATAGCAGGACAGTCAATTAAAGGACTGGTTAAGAAAAGCAACTGAGTTTTGAATGTGGCAGGAACCAACCCAGCATACTTGTATATACTGTATGTCAGTACATAACTTTATACGAAAGGTTACAAATGGTTGTGGTGACGTTAATGGAGTTCATTTCCTTTTTTCGAATACTTTTCTGCACATTTCACTTTCTGTGTTATATAGTTTCAGGAAAATAAAGCCTGAGAACTGCAGCCTCATGTTCACAGTGGAAAGAATCTATTTGTCTTAAGGTTAAGATGCACGTGTGTATTTTTATGAACAGAATATGCAGCCAAAATGGTTTGCATCATGAAAAGCATTCATAATTCAAAACACTAACAAACATAGTGAATTTAAAGCAGTTTCCTCCAACCAGTATAGGCAGAACAAAACATTGCAACACAAATCAGCTTAAAATGAGTCAGTTTAGCACATTGAAAACACTGATTATTTGAAAAGAGATTTGTAAAATGATCAATCTTGCTTAACATCATTTGAATGACTGGGAATACTTCAGTATATATGGATATTATAAAGCCTTTGCAATGCTCTTATTATGCTTTAACAATCCATTAACCAATCTAGTAAAAAGTAACTAGGGGGAACTAAGCATTTTCCAGAGAACTTTTATTTCCGTATTATACATCATAATTTTTGAACAACATTACAGGTGTACATTATTATGCCAATAACTAGTAACAAACTAATGAAGCCTATGACAGTTAACTGGCTGCTCATTACTACTTTATTAAGCAGTAAATAGAGTGAGTTAAGCACTTAACAGGGGAACTTTCGTATTATACTCAAAAGCATTACACATACTTAGAGTATTAGGTCCACACGGAATAAGCTTATGAAGTCTCATTAGAATTGCTGTTTTTTTTTCTTTTCAAAGCAGTAGTTTTGAAATTTCTTTTGATTCATACCTCAATAGTATATCACCAATTCGATCAAAACAAACACAAACTGATCTATTTGTAAGTGAAACCTTAGTAGTAAATGCAATGAGTAGCCAGTTAACTATCAGCAACAGGCTTTTAAGGTTTAAAGAGCATTACATGTCCTCTGGGAAATGCTTAATTAAACATAGTTATGGCCTAATAGAACCATTAAATGGGCATTACAGCATCCCCTATATTGAAATGTTTCTCAAAGTTATACACCAGTTCATCTTTGTAGCACAGACGTTCCTCTAAAGAACCAGAGGGTTCCAGTCAGTACTGAGGAGTCTATAACCCTGACTAAAAACTTGTGATGACTCTTTCCATCACAAAATTTTAATGCCATACTTCTGAAGTAAAGTTACACAAAGTTACACAAATTAGTATAAAGGAAAAGTTGAAGTATTTCAAAAGGTTTTCAAAACCCATTTCCATGGTTGTATCCAGAATTCCATGTGATCATCAACAACCTTTGAATTATGTGACTCCTCATGAGGACAATGTAGGACAGTGTAGCTGTACCACTATAACATCTCACAGAAATTAATGCTTAAAATAAAACATGGTTTTACACCTGAACTGGTGATACTGAAGTTACCACACACATCCATAAATAATGTGTAACCTCAGAAAGTTCAATTAGTTTATGTAGAAGGTTTCCTTTTCCCTTACATAAGTACAGATTTGCTTGGGTCATGGTTGGTAGTTGAGCATCACACTCTGATGTAGAGCATCACACTCAGATGTTTGTAGAACATTTGTAGAGCTTTTTAGAGCAACTGCTCATCAATCTGTAGAGTATGCAGAGCTGCTTGGTTATGTAGCAATGTGCTAGCCCTCTGTGGTGAGTGAGGCCTGACACTAAAGGAAGGATCCTTCAGGCAGTTCACTAAGTCACTGGGCAGCACAGTTTGGCCTTTGTGTGAGTTCTCATCACAGTTTCCAGTCTCTGCCTCAAATGCCCCGTCTCCTTCTGCCCTCCAGATTTCTTCCTCTAAAGTAGCCCGAGTAAGTACGATTAATCCATCAACAACATCCACAGATATGGGTGTTCCATCCACAGTTAAACAGCTCTTCAGAGGCCCATGAATTTCTTGACTTGGAAGAAACTCATCATCAAACTTATTGAAGCCAGGTGAGAAGACCAGCCAGGGATTCTCATCTTCTTCACTCTCTGCTACCTCAGAGACTGCCTCAATCCTTTGAGAAACAATTGAAATTTGAGGTTTATAAGGACAGCTTGCCCAATCCTGTGCAGCCTTTCTCTCCTCCGTGGTATCATCTTTATGGACAATGGGGTACACGTCCTTAATTTCCACAGGTGGACTAAAGTCTTCAACTGGAGACAAGGGTGGATCACTGTCCACTGGCTGCCAGCAAAGATCAGACCATTTTTCACATTTTTCATCCTAAGAACAAGAACATAAGTCACATTATGTGTATACAGTGAAGGACAGCATAGAGCAGTTTCATAGCCACCCCTACCATGTACTATAAGCTGAACTTTAGCCTTGGGCCAATAGCTTAAATAACCTGTGATAACATATGTCATGCAAATTCACACGAATTATTTTTGTCCTCTTTTGCAGGCTATGCTTTTTTATTATTATTATTATTATTATTACTCATCCATGGTTAGTTAAAAATGCATACAACACAAAAGATTAAACAAAGATTTGAATGACACTTGGGAAGATGGTAATGTCTATTTCCAGTCTGGTAAAACATGCAAAATGTGCAACTAAAACAAAGAAACTGCAGTACATGAGATTTACTATTCTTCTAAATGCTTATGTAATGTAAGAAGCCAGACCATATTGATAATGATATGGTAATTATATGACCACCAGTGCAAGCTATAGGGTAAGGCTCTGTAACTTTCACATGTGGAACTTCGTACCCAAGTTTGAATCATGACAATATCACTTATTGTTGGTAATCACTTATATAAATTTATACTATTGTTCAAACTTACTGAATATGTCAAATTATAATGAAGCAGGTAGTTTTGTTGTCATTTGTGAACAGGCAAATAATTTATTGTCTCTAATTCATACCATATATTCATACCATACTATATCCTGGTATAAAAGAGTTCTATTCTGTTGCTGTAGTTTAGTCTAAGCGCAAAAGTTTACAAATGTACAAATTCTGACTGGAATCAAATGACACTATGTAGTGACACTATGTAGTGTAGTATGTAACATGTAGTACCTGCAGAAGTTTGATAGCATTGCTGTTTCCAAGCTTTGGTAAATTTTCAAAAAGCCAAGAGGGTCCCACTGACATGCATGTCTTCCTTAATCTACAAAAAAGTACATTTTGGACATTATCGAGCAATAATTACACGGTCAAGTAGTAATAAGGACAGCATAATTTAAGTTAGCAATCAACGCTTATGCAGTGAAGATATCTGTATAAATATTACTGTAACTGTTACTAATTGCTTATTTGAAACACAGATTCAGACACTTTTTTGTTCATATTTATAAGTACAACATCAAAAGAGTGGATCTACTTTAATATACTGTAAGTAGTATACTGTAAGTATATTAAATAACAAATACAAATGTGAATGTGTGTTTTCCTTCACTGTATTAATAAAAGTTGAGGTAAAGACTTATTTTCAGAAGAGAAATTGTTAAAAGCCACACAGTAAAAGCATAACCTGACTGCAGCTCATCACCTTTGTCGTGCGCACTTCAGGTACAGCAGGTTTAGTATAATGATTATAGGAATAGCAGTCATTAGGCTGATCCCAATTAGCATGACATCTGAAAATTAAAAAAGAAGTTTCTTCAGCATGGTAGTGTGCATTTCTACAATCTGTGTAATTGTTTCAGCATGAAGTTTTATGAAGATAAAACCCTGATAGTATCACTATAGTGGAAAAAGTCAGAACCTCTATAGCAAGAATATTCCATTTCACCAGATTCTTAGTTACATATTTCTGCATAGCATTATCTGGATTCACTAAAGAGCTCAGCTTTTTAACAAAAGTACTGAAAACAGGTATGCAAAGCAGAAATGAATGTCTAGCTTGAAAAAACTACAGACTTGACTTGATTGACTGATATACTTGGTTTTTCATAACCTTCTTTTTATCTTTCACTCGGACTTGTATTTTCTCCACTAAACGACACAGGGCAGATTAAACAAACAGATTAATCCTAAATTTACAGTAAAAAAGATTTCTAATAATGAAGCATTATTGGCATTAAATTTTGCCCAAGATTGGGACAAAGTCTTGGAAGCTACTTGTTTTGTTTTTTGTTTTGTTCATTAGCCAGTGTTGGTACAGTTCAGTGTTGGTACATGCTCCTGGTGTTCTATGCATTTTTAGGGGCAGTCTGGGGAATTTATGCAATTTGGTTGGGAGGTCCAGTTTATTTATAAAGCATACTGTTTCCAGAACACCACTCTAAAAAGATGAAAGTTTTTTGTCATTATAGGAATAAGGAAGTAGCATTACTAATCCTTAACACATTCTGCATACTAGAAGTAGACCTCCCTATTAAAAGGAGATCTGACCAGATCTTCATACACCCCTCTCCAGACAGAAAGGGCCAGCTTACCTTCACGCCCTTCTACAGCAAGGACTGGGAGGGACTTAAGTGAACCAATCTTCACAAAGTTTGCGTCAGTGGTGGTCTCTGTAAATACAGCACAAGGAGCTTGTGTTAGTGTTTGTTTTTATATTGTGCATCTTCTTAAAGGAATGTTTTGGTGAACGTTCAAATGTACACAATTTTCCATCAACCCTAAATGCAGCTGATTAGCCAAGACATGCTTGATGTCCAACCTTTGCTTCTTTAGTGTAGAACTGGAGTGTCTAGGCTAACTGTGCTAACAGACACCAGAGGTAAATAGTCACCAAAATCTTCAAATATTCCCGTTAAATTATGTAACATACACTCGTTTTAAAAAACTAGTAAAATAGCACGGACAGTCCTTTTATATACATTTAAGCTAAAATTGGAACGACATTATCATCCGCATGATTTCCTGCTTTCTGGTACTACTCCACCTTCAAATTGTAAGAGGTGCCACAATGTACCTACTGCATTAAAGGTGGAATGGAAAATTTGAATAAGAAGCTGGCAAATAAGAAGCTAACTTCAGCTTTGTGCTAAAAAGTTGGTCCGTGGAGTCTCTTGCATCCAACTGCTGCATTTCTTCAATATATATGCAGGTTCAAATATATATGGTTGAGTGATATTGTTGCAGATAATGAGGTCCTCAAATTCATAATCAGATGCTGTATTGATTTTCACCTGCTTAGCTTCTCTACCTACATTACTCTAAGGTGTGTGTGTGTTGTTAATTATGTTAGAATCATCTTTGGTTATTTTCTGAATGGTGTTAACCTGTGCTCAGGAAAAAAGCGATCCCTGTTACCTAAAATGGCTGCCCCTTATTTAAACTACGTGGTGCTAGTTAAAACGAAGATTTTCTTTTTCGCTTTTATATGTTCATAGTGAGTCATGCTGTGTTCTAAACCAATTCCACCTGTCTACACCACCTAAATGAAGAATAAAGAATGTTGAGATGTTTTGGGCATGCAGTTACGGAAATGGTTAGGACGATTCTTGACTTGTAGTGTTTGTTAGTACCATTAGCCTCGTAGCCACAGTGCTAAACTAAAGAAGCAGAAATTGAGAATCTCTAGCTGGGCTACTAGCCTAAACTAACAAATATCATGTATTTATATTGTTAGTTAACTGATTGACAAAATGAAACCCTCACTCAGATTGAGTAAGCCCTTGTATGTATATTTATGGCTTATTTATGACTTCTGTTATGCTTCTTATAGTCCACATCAGGCATGTCAAACTTGGGACCTTCCAGGCCAAAGTGCTATGGAGATTTACCCTCACCTAAAGCTCTGAATTCAGTTCATGACGGCCTTGCTAATTAGCTGATGCGCTGAATCAGTGTGTTTAATGAGGCAGTGTGCTGAAGTCTGCGGTGTTTTGGCCAGCGAGGACTGAAGCCTGACATATGTGGTCTACACGTTACCTTAACTGAGCATTTACATGCAGACTGCAAGGCTGTTAAGATATACAGGAACTGAAAATGGTGATCTATTTATGGGAGGCCTAATGCAGTAGCTGATAGAACACAACAAACCCCGGGGGACCCAGAGGCTATGAGAAGCTAGTTTAAGAAACTCATGGCTTCTAAAAATTACTTAAGCATAGAGGTTAGTAAAGTTCAGCCAAGAAACCACTAAGTTTTACTGTATATTCTGATGGAACAAGTCCTTGCAGAACAGAAGCAAGCTTATCGGTTTATTTCTGAGAAGAGTGAGTTGATCAGTCTCTTAGTTGAAACAGTTGTTAGTTTGAAGAACATTTGTACAGAGCCGCACATCTTCCGTTGTTGCCCCTACTTCCTGTTGTACCTCAAACCACATGTTAAAAAATAGCACCTTATAGACTTAGTCATGTCTAGTACACTGAAACATCATAACTGCAGTGAGGAAACGTTAGCTTGCTTTAAAACAAATCTATTGACAAAAAAAAAACAACAAAACAGCACAGTGCATTCCGACCTTAAAACAACACTATGCTTTCCGACAACAGTAAAACTACAAAGGCGAATACTTTTGTCCTAAATTTTTATAGACCACAACCATTTACAGTAGGAAGAGGCACGCCACTTCCACATTATTCGCCAATTATACTGTATTATGTGCTCTTACCACAAATTTAGAAATTGAAACGTATCATATTTACAACATTTCTGCATATGTGAGGCAAGACCCATCAATGAACAGCTTTCAGTTTCAGCCCAAAGCGACACCAGGGCTTTTCCCATTGGGTGTATGAGGTGTTTTTTTCCATTGCCCAAGTAATCAGAATCCAGTATAAATGAACAAAACCTTGATAAAAACTAGAACCTTGATGGGACTTCTTTTCAAAAGTAAAGATGATCTGAGCTGTTTTAGAAGAGTTTGCCTTGTATTGTACAGCATGAAACGAACTTTGTGTGGTTTATTCTGATCATAACAAAACAAATTACATGGATTTATTAGCTAAATAATGGCAGGCAAATAAATTTCAGACACGTATGTCATACTAGTGTTTTAGACGTCTCTAAATCGGCCATTTTCTTCTCACAATGTACGTCAGACAGGACAGATCTACTGCCTTCGGTAGGGTGATTCACAGGTGCAGGTTACTGGAAGTGGATGTAAAGTTTTTCAGTAGATGGTGGAAAAACCAGCTGTCACACTGTGGGTTTGTTTTTGTTGCATTTCAAACCAAAGACATGTAAACTATTTCCATTATCCACATACAGCTGAGCATTGCCTGTAGATTTTACTTAGGGATACTTGAAGCTTTGTACAGTACACCAAGCATAAAAGCATACAGTAGATTTTGTGCGTTATGAATAAATGTTTACACTGTTTGTTAAAACCATACAGCACATCACACTTCCTCCCCCAACCTCCCACGCCCCCTCCCCCTCTCTCACACATGCTTTTTATATGTACACTTGCACAAGAAAGCATTTAACCCTATTATGATGCATATAACGTGGCTCATGTTCTGTAGCTCATTTTCATTCTCTGCCTAGCATTTCCAAACACAGAGAGTGCACTGTGTTATCATAACTTCACACACCTAAAGTCCAGTTCCCCAGCACCAGGGCAATGCACATTCTGTTGTACATAAACATCACAGTCAGATTATCTACAGTGAGGAGAAACAAGTATTTTGACACATTTGTTATCGTTATATAACATTTCATTTACGGTATTTGGCTGATGCTCTTATCCAGAGCGACTTACAATTTGATCATTTTTACATAGGTAGGCCAAGGTGGTGTTAGGAGTCTTGCCCAAGGACCCTTATTGGTATAGTGTAGGGTGCTTGCCCTGGTGGGGATTGAACCCCAGTCTACAGCATAGAAGGCAGAGGTGTTAACCACTACACTATCCCAACCAGCATATATACACACTTCTTTGGACTTTGTGTTTATGAATGTGAACAAAAAAGACTGTATTCAAAAGCATAAACAAAGGTGTTTAAAAACCCAAATTGGTAAGTGTTACAACCTGTGTTTAGTTGTCTGTTTCTCTCTATGTGTCTGTTGAAGTGTTCCAAAGCTGGCATTGTGTCTGACATCCTGCCTTTCGTGGTTGTTGAGGTTTGCGCCAGCTGTAAAAGACCTTTACTGCTTGTCAATGGCAGAGTTGATTTGATTCGGCCCTGCATTGCTCCGCTCCACTGGCTGCCCATCTCTTGATAGACCAGCTTTGTTAGTGATTTACTGGCCTTTAGGGACATGTGGGCCAGTAAAAATACTTTTATAATTTTGTATAAAAATGTTCTTTTGTGATAAAGCGAATGTAGGATTGCTCGTTTTGTTTGAAGAAGGAGCTTCCTAAAGTTTTCAGTAATAATATTAAATAACACTCAAATGGAAAAACTACAGAGCCATAGCAAAGACCAGTGTTTAATGCCTTAGAATCCCTTATTACATTCTAAGGGTTATTATGTAGGAACTACAGGGACATGCAAACTGGTTGAGCTATTCTTAGGTTATAGAAGTGTGTACTAACACTTTGGGCCTGCCAGCATGACCTGGCCATGTAAGTGTTTAATGTACAAATGCAATTGGGTTGATAATATGCAAGAGAGTGATGCACAGAAATTTGCATGTAAAATGTGCATACAATAATTTGGACAAATCAGAACTTTTTGAGAAATTTGGAACACTGTACTTTCACTAGACGAAAAATAAACAGAACCTTTTGTAACAAATCATGTCATCAGCTTCAAGATGAAAATTTTGAAGTGAAATTGTGAGACCATCAGAGGAACCTTCGTAACATTGGGGAAGTGAAGACAGTTTGGCAAAAGAAATGGGCCAAAACTGAACCACAAAGCTTCAACAAGCTAATTACTTCTTACCATAGATGTCTCAAAGCCAACAACTGTTGCAAATTGTTGTAATTGCCTACAACAGCTTAGTTGCAAAGTAATTTATTAATCAATGGTGCCTGAATATTTATGGCCTGGTCAATTTCGGTTTTAAACATGTCTTCGTTTATGCTTATGAATATATATTTTTTGTTCACATTTGTAAGTGCAAAGTCAAAATACATCATATAAATTTAAAGTGGATAAATGTACTGGAAGTAAATGAACAAATCAAAACCAAAACTCTCTGAATACTGTCTGAATGTTTCCCCTCACTGTAGAACGGAGTTTTCATGTCACTGCATAGATTATACATGTAAAGCAAATGAAACTACACGAACATACTTTCATCTTTCACATGGATTTGTCCAAAAGCAGGATCTGATACTCCCTCTGTGCTCTCAACATACAGTGAAAAGTACACTGTACATGGTGATGTACCTGAAATGACAAGTTTGCGAAGATTTAACATTAACATTTAACATTATGGACTTGTCGCAAACAATAAGGAAAACTGTGAATGATACAGCATGCTTAAATAAAACATGCAGTAGTTTATATAAGATGCTTGTCTGGATGGTCATGTGTTGATTTTGGAGCACTTCCTCTTACCATCGAAGAACGTTGACTTCTGATCATTTGCAATTCTCTTCCACTGCATTTCTATTGAGCTGCATTTCCACTCAACTACAAAACCCAGAGTTTGGTCTGGGGTATTGCTGTATGACGGAAGAGACGAGTTCCAGTTCAAGTGTATTCTGCCCCCTGCTGCTTGGCTTAAGTATATGGTTGGAGCTGGTTTTCCTGCAATATTCAGAGAAACAGATTTTAATTTTGGTTTATTTGACCATTTTACAATATATTACATATTGTTCATGTCGTTAAATGTACCTCTGTAAAACTTTTATGTAAATTAATGTAAGAACATAAATCATTTGGACCACTCCTATTGGTCCACGCATCAAGAAAAGTTCACAGAGTGAAGGGCAGCTGGTGTTTTCGAATAGTGTTAAAAACTGACAGGGTTACAGTGAGACAGTAGAAATAACTTATTAAATGCTAAAAAGATAAAATCCTAAATAATAAAGTCAGCCTTCTACTAAAATGCTACTACAAATGCTTAAATGTGAGTTTTTTCAGATATATGGCATAAATAATAGAATTTAATATTTAGCACAGCTAAATAATATTTATAATAATAATAATAATAATATTTATAATATTAAATTTTTTAAAATAGTGTATTCTTCGTATTCATAAAGCATTTGTGTCAATAGCCTACACTGCTGGCCAATTCTTTGCTTTCATGAAAACAATTTAAATGTTAGCGTGATACTATTGCAGGAACTTGATTAGAAGAAAATTCTCCAAGATGTAAAAAAATAACTAGCCTCTTCTAAAATTCCTCAATGACTTACATTAGCGACAGCAGCCTCGGGTTTGTAATCACTGGCCCTTTTTTTCAAACACGTAAATAATAATGAGCCAGCTATCTGACTATCTGAACCATCCATGCTCCACCCACAAATACACTGTTTTTCAGTAACTAGTGATTTTAAAATAAGGCTTTCAGAAGCTTTGAATCTTTTTGAACTATGATGTGGAACGCTGGCTTATTGCATGCATTTTTCACAGGGCATGTGTGTGACATCTGCTGGTGAAGAGGATGCTGTGCAGTCAAGGAAGACATAATTAATAGATCAGGGATCCTATTGAACGTGCTGCACATGCACATGAATGAGACTCATTCAGACTGAGTCTGAACTTACTGTAATATTGTTTCTATAGAATGTATACTGTAATCTAATGGTGATTATAATTCCCTTTAATCTCATTTGTTTTTAGTATTGTAATCGTGGTACCCATTTTTGAGGAAGATGGGTTCCCCTTTTGAGACTTGGTTCCTCTAAGTGCTTTTTTGTTATGCCCACACAAAGTGGGAGCTCCATCCGAAAAGGCTGCATCTGAAAGCTGCTGTTTTGGGGCAATGCCTACCATACAAGTGGGATACAAGAACTGAACTGCCCACTTTGCCAAAGAGAATGTTGGTGGACTTGTTGGTCTGCCCTCATGCCACTCTTTGTCCCTACAACACTGTCCATACTATTACAGCCTTTATAGTCCTGGTTCTCATTTCTAATGAGCAGAACGATGGCCCAGATCACTTTAGCTTGGTTCTCACCTCTCAATATTAGTTTACAATGTGCTGCTCTGGTCAGCAAATAGGCCTCTCTCTTTTCTTTCTGTGGTCCACTGAAGACACTCTCAGTCTACAGAGAAACAAGTTTTGGACAATTGCTTATGGTCCCCATACTTCTAAGGGCCCAGGAAGCATGTAGCTTTTATTTATTTACTTTTTAATAATGTTTGTCAGTCGTGATATTAACAGAACAAATATTATATAAAGATGTCGCTGATTCCTATTCAGAATTAACTGATATAAATGTAACTGGTAAATTTAACTGACTATCCAGATTTTTTTAGCACAAATCTATTGTGAAAATTATTGTTATATATTGCCCAGGCCTTATTCAAAATAGCATGATTGTGGTGGGTGGGCCCCCCTTTAGTAGGATGCTTTGAGCCCAAATCTTCATTCCTAAAAACCTTGATTACACATAAAACACTAGACCTGATCTATCTTACAAATGTGATTTTTCACACACGTCTGCACAGTTTGCCAAAGCTGGCAACATTTGCCACAGAAGAATGTAGAGCACACATGGGTAAATTATTCAGTACAGAAGCTTCTCACCTGTATAAATCAGCCTTACAGGAGCTGGTGGGGAGCTCCCCGCTGATGTGACAGCGCTTACATTTACCTCCGTCACCTCTAGGGGCAGCTGTAGCGTGTACTGAGAGGCAGCTACCGAACAGCTCAGTGTGTGTGTGACGCCGTTCTCTTTATAAACCAACTCATAACCCAGTAAGTCTCCTTTATAGTCTTCTGGTGTAAAAGCCTGAAAACAAGTAAAGTGTTACCAGAAATGAGAAATTTAAAACTAACATGACATTGCTGATTAACTATAAAGGTGAATTTTTAAAAAATGACATTTATATGTACTATATATTAAAATCACATATATACAGTGTACACTGTACACTCACTGTACACTGAGCCACTGACAGGACAGGCCCATTAAGCACCACGTTACATCTCTCCACTCATCATTACGTGCTATCACTTTGTTTATTTGTCCACAAATATTGCACATTGCACTGTCACTTTGCACTTATGCATCCATAAACATCATATTGTACAACTGTTACAGTTCATACATTTGAGGGACAGGCACCTTTGTATTGTCAACTGCTTAATATTATGCAATTACTTGTAATTTAGTACTGCTCATGGCTTCTATTGATTATTGTCTTAGTACATTTTATTTTACTATCCATCTATCCATTCATATATATATATATATATATATATATATATATATATATATATATATATATATAGATAGATCCATATGCATGTGTTTATATGAGTTATGTTGATATAGACCCATGTTGGGCGCAAATACACTTTAGGGGCAGTTGTGGGCTGGAAGTTAGGGAACCAGCCCTGTGACTGGAAGGTTGTCGGTTCAATCCCCTCTGCTGACAGTCCATGATTTGAGTGCCCTTGAGCAATAACCCCCAATTGCTCCCCGATTGCTGTGGATAGGGCTGCCTACTGCTCTGTGCAAATGTGCTCACTGCTCCCTAGTGTGTGTATTCACTAGTGTGCATGTATGTGGGTGTTTCACTGCAAGGATGGGTTAAATGCAGAGGTCCAATTTCACAGTGTGCAAACACAGTGACAAATGGTCGTTAAATTCTAATTCATTCTAAATTTTCACTGCAGATTTTGTCCTGTAGAGGGAGCAGTTGGTTTTCTGTTTCTTATTCCTTGTGCCTCCTGTTGAGTCCCATAAACTTCAGGTTTATTACTCTTCAGGCATATTACTTTTTAGGGAACTACCTAAAATAAAAATGTAATTATGATAAAAGAATAAATTAAGTGTGAGCCCACATGCACACACTTGTGGTTTGACTGTGCTGATAACTGTCTTTTGTGATTAGAAAGCATATCTGGGGTGAGTGTATGATTCAAAGCCCTCTGTTTGGATCTTCTAACAAGCTCAATGCCAATGAAGATCTAATGCTGGCCCTAACAACCACTGGGAACACTGAAATTAAGACCTTTTTAAACTGACTGATTTTTTGAGTGCAAATATTCAACAACAAATAAAAATTTTGAATAAAGCTTAAATAAAACTAATCTTGTGGATTAAGAAGAGAACTATAGTGATCAAACAAATCCTCCAAATGAGTCACTTTACTAAACCCTATGTGTCAAGTTATAGTGCATTACAATAAACTGATTAACAGTTGAATTTTATCATTAAAAGAAGGTAGAGTCTGAGCTTGAGAGCAGTCACATAGTGATACATGCTGGGAGCTGGAGCTAAACATAGAACCATGCCCTTCTCCTCTTTTGAAGGAAACTATGGTGGAGCTACATATTCAGCAGGGCTAAACATAGTTACAAATAAAATATAGCAGACTAAAAGTGTAATTAAAGTGTACTTAAAGCAATCATGGAGTCATGGAATCACGTAAATAACCTGCACTATATGTCTAAAAGTATTACAAACACCCTTTCGAGTGAATTCGGGTAATTTAAGTTGCACCTATTCCTGACACAGGTGTTCATTTGCACACATAAAAGCCTAAGGTCATCATGTTCAAAGCCTAAGGTCATCATGTTCAATGCCCAGCATGTGCTGGAGGGCTGTAAAGATCTCCAATTTTGTATCATCTGGAGTGATGATGACTAACCAATGGTTTTGGGTTGAGTTGAAATACTGTTTATGATCAAGAACCAATCATTCAACAGCAACAACAGACCTCACTAATGCTCTTGTGATTGCAATCAAATTCTGACAACGTTGCAACATTTAGTGTAAAGCTTTCACAGAAGAGTAAAAGCTGTTACTGCAGCAACAGGGGAACAAACTGCGTATTAATACCCCTGATTTCAGAAGAAACACTGGCTGAACAGGTATCTACAAACTTTAGAACATATAATGTGGTGTATAAAACACACAATGTCACATGATATTCTGCATAATCACAGTAAAACAAATTATTTATATTACCAATTTATATCTGATGATCGTTCACAAAGACTGTGAAATAGGACTGCCCCTTACTTCTTATACTATAAGACATGTTTAAGTCCTCTACTTGACTGAGAAATCCTGGGGGGAGATAGAGAGAGCAAGCCTCTATCAGTTGATCAGTAAGTTAGCAGACTGTAGTAGTCATATCCTTCACTCAGAAGAGAAGAGGAAAAGACTCATGAGAGGCATGAGAAAATTAACTTTAGTCTAAGCAACCGGATAAAGAGAAAGCAAAGGTGTTATTAAATTAAGGTATTGCTCCTGAACTAACATTTTCATGACTTTCACATTTGCATGAATATAAGAAGAGAATATTATAATATAGGGGTTTCAACTATAAGAGTGAACACTTTTTAATAAAAAATTGAATCCCATTATAGAATAAAAAAGTCTGGAAGAGACAAAAGAGACAAGAGTCGAAGGGCAGAGAAAGTGACAAGCCAGTTTTACTGATAATGGAGAAGAAATGAGAAAACGGACAAGGTAATGAAAGAGCAGTACAGATAAATTAGAGAGAAAGCAAAAAAGATAAGAGAAATAATGAGTAGCAAGTGCAAGATGAGACGTGGATACAGAGGTGATAGATTACCACAGAAAAAAAAGACATGAAGAGGGACAAAGTGACCACTTTCTCATTACTCTTCAGCAGGGCTGTTGGTTAACTCTGCGTATGACCCTACTTGTAATACCAACCTTCCACAGTACCGTAACGTTCTGTGTGTCGCTCCCATTGTGTCTCATGATGACTCTCCACACATCAAGCTTGCTTGAGGGTGCTGAGGATGAGAATCAAATTAAATCGCCAAAACAAATAAAAAGCAGCAGGTAGACTTACAAAGGCAGGATATCACAAAAAGACTTTCACAAATGTCAGACTATCAACTATGCAATATTCACGATTATAAAATGCATTGTTCTGTTTCTAAAAATGGACTGGCTTGTTCAACACCTGTAAAACACTGGATATACACATATATGACTACACATGCCAATTAAATTATGTGTTAATGCACCATTACTAATGTATTCATTGTATGTGCTATGTGGATCTTTGACAATCGCTTGGCCACTACAGTTTACTGTTAATTAGTTTATTTGCTTGATGGAAGAATGGTTTATTATTAATAACAAATAACTGGTGTCTTTTATTACATTTGATCACTTTTTTATAAAAGCAGTATGCCAAATAGCACCTCTCAGGTGAAAATCACTGTAATGATCCTCTCAAGGCTTATTGCTTTGTTCCAATCACTATCAGCAAGGTAAAAAATAAACAGTATCTTATCAACATGCAGTGCAAATCAGGGTTCTGATTGTAGTCTCACAAAGTAGGGGTCTGATTATTATCTTAGGGGCCACTTTTACCTTGTCCAGGGCTTTTTTGACTGATCAGCTGACTCCACAAGCTGCAGTTGTGCATCAGTGATGCGGTGCAGACTCTCAGCTCAAACTCATAAGAGGTCAGTGGCTCCAAATCATCCGGCATCAGTACTTCTCCTCTATGAAGCTGAACCACATTTCCTTCCATCTAATGACACATAAATACATGAATAAAAGCTCCTTCAGCATTTAACAAGCAACTTGCTTTGGTAAACGATCATCTGTTGCAATAAACGTCTATGTGGCGGTATGATGAGTCTCAAAAGAGGGCGACACTGTGATGCTGGACAACATATGTGGTCCACTGATGTTTATATCAGTCCACTTTGGATGAATCTTTATCCTAAAATTCTGTTTCTATCACCTGGATTGCAACAATTTATTTCTTTCACCCAGATCACAATGGTAATTTCCTCTGTCCTTACTTTGAACATTTTGGCTCATTTATAAGAAAAACCATTAAAAACATCCACTGCTTACCCAGGTTGAAGCGCCATCCGTTTTCCTGAACCTCACTCTGGGTTTCAGAAGCGTCATATTGTCTGAGCTCTGCCAGTGGATGGTGGGTGACAGGGAGCCTTTTGCAAATGCTATCTCCTTGATTTGTGGCATACTCAGAACCACTGGAAAGAGTTAAAAAAAAAAAGAACAACCTTTATTTCAGTGATTGTTTAAAGCGGTGATTCCGAACCCTGTACATTGTTTTTTCCCTCCTCTATGTGAAAGGCCTTGTTAATAAGCTGATTAGACCACTAGTGTAAAATATTACTGTAGGGGACTTTCTGATCAAATGTCAAAAGTGTAAGTGTATATTACAAATTTGCTTTCAGTTTTAATCAGCATGGGGAGACTCAACAAAGCAGGTCACACCAGTTAATTCTGGAAAAAGACAAAAAATACAATAACAAAAAACATGTTTTTGTACAAGGAGCATATTGTTCAGACACGCTTCGTACACTCAAACAGACACTTCATCCTCTTTGTTTTTTGACAGGTATTTTATCATTGCCATTAGATTCAGAGCAAATTACTGCTCAACGTTCTGCAACGCTGTGTAGAGTTTCAGGCCAAACCAAGTCTACATTGAACAAGAGTTACAAGAGCAAGCAATCAGGCATATCAGGCAACAATCAAATTTAATAGGCCTATTACAGGTGAACATATTAGGTTGATCATCCATGGTCAAATGACATGAAGTGAAAAGAAGTAGACACCCTATACAGTGAACACACTTAAATATGGCATTTTCTGCAACATTTCAAATTACTTGCTGAATTTAACATGTTGGAAAAAATAAAGTAAAACTTAAAATGTGCCTGATGTTCCTAAAAGTGCCTGAAATGTATTTTTGCACTGGCTACGCACTTAAAAAAAGATGCTTCTTAAAAGATTTTTAATTGAAGAAAATGGCCCTATATAGAACCATGAACACTCAAAGATCCCCTTGCATGATTAAAGGGTTCTTTGCATTGTGAAATGGTTCTTTCTTTGGATTGATAGAAAATGTGGTTTATATGGTTCTATATAGAATTTTTTTTAAAAGAGCTCTATATGATACCAAAAAGGGTTCCTCTATTGTAACAGGCTTGCCATCTTGAAGAACCATCTTTTTTTTTAAAGAACCCTTGAAGAACAAACTTCATATTGTATATTTTATGTTTCCACCCCTCTAGTATGTTAAATTCAGCAAATAAACAGTAGTTGTGCATTAAAATACACAGATGTATTCCTGTTTAGGGTGTGTAAACTTCTTTTCAGTTTCACGAAAATCAACAAAACATGGAATTTGACCAGTGTTGCAAAAATGTTTGTCTATGACTAGAGAAAACTTAGCAGCTGACTTTCAGGATTTACAGCTGGAGTTATTTTGGGTGTATATTTCACAGCAGTATTTTACATGCGCTCCACTTTTTCTTCAGACCTTACAGTCCTTGTCATCGAGTGATTATGATGCATTATAAGCTTTTGTAATCATATTCTCTGCTTTCATTTCAGTCATTACCACATCCCGTGCTTACAGAACTTCAAAAAGAGTTCTTCTTTTTATGGCCTGCTAGGAGTTGGTTAGACGTTCAGCTTCTGATGCTAAATCAGTAAAGAGGCTGCTATTCTTGGATCAGTGAGTAAACTGCAAACCCAACAATTACCAGGAAAAACATATGACTAAAGCACTTTGATCTGGTTTGAGCAGTTTAACTACATTTCTGCTCTTACATAAGCAGTTACTTCTTACTTCTCAATATCTGTTTTTCTGTATGTCTGTGTCTCTATACTTCTGCTTAGTTTTTTAGTTCTCTTTCCAACACTGTCGATATTTATCTATGGTTACATGTATAAATATGTGCTTTATATAAATGTCTTTGCACGTTATCATATGTAAACACTTATGTATAAAGAAATGTTTACTTTAAAGAGGTTATCTCCTGCTACTTATTTGTCCAGCTGCAGAGTCCAGATACAGCCAACATAACTGATAAGTTGGACGAGCTGTGGATAAGGGTTGAAACTAAACTGTTCAAGAATGTAAATTTCCAAGCAGAGGGCTGCTGTGTACCAGTCTAAAATATAGAACTGTGCTCTTAGACTCTTCAGATGATCTAATCTCCTCTCTGTGGAAGCACATTTTCACCAAGTAGAGCAGGGAAAAAACTAGTATCTCAAAATAATTATTTATTTTCTCAGAATATTGACTTATTATTTCAAAATAGTGACTGATGTTTTTAAAACACTGACTTAATATCTTGAAATAATGATTTCTTTCCTTGCAATATTGACAGTATATTGAAATAGTAACTAATTTTCTCAAAATATTGACTTAATATCTTAACATAATGATTACGTTTCTCAAAATATTGACTTAATATCTTTAAATAATGACTTTTTTTCTCAAGACTTTTAGAGACCTTGTTGAAATAATGAGTTCAAATTATAAGAAAATATTTTTTTTGGGAATAATATGTAATTATGACAAGATACTAACATAGTAACAAAGTAAGTCATCACTTTGACACTGTAAATTTTGGGGGAAATAAGTGATTATTTCAACATTGCCGTTATTGCTAAGTATCAAGTTGACATAACTAAGTGAGCACTTTGAGAAAGTAATTCATTATGTTGAGATGCTAAAATTAAATTACTTAAATTTAATAACTTAAATTACTGACATACTGCCATTAGAAAGAAAAAAGCAGAAAATAAGGTAGGTCTCTTCTTTCCTCCTCTATCTGGTAGAAATGTGCTTCCACATCTCTCCTAACCTTCACATCTAAAAAACATCAGAAAGCAATACTATGTGTTGGAGATGTAATGCTGTGCTTATAAAAATAAAAGTTCTTAATTGGTACTTGGCTTGGATGTATGGTTCTAGGAAAACCTTTCATTTGTATAGAACCTTTACATTACACTTTTAAAAACAATGATTCCCAAAGGTTTTTTGTGGCTTGATGCCACAACAGTGGATGGTTCTTTGGAGAACCACTTCTCTAAATGAGATGAGAAAGCTTGTTCAAGTTTAAAGAACATTGCCCATAATGTAAAAGTTCTAGAAAGAACCCTTAAATGGGTATAGAGAGCTTTTCTGTTACAAGAAGATTCTCTCTTTTCAAGCATGGTTCTTTAGCGAACCAAAGGTGGTTCTTTGACATTCTTTGTCAAGAGGTTCTTTAAAGAATCATCCATGTAAATATTCTTTAGGAAATCTAAAGTGGTTCTTCTATGTTTTTTGAGCACCTTTATTCTTAAGGTTGTGACTGTGACTAGAGAAGTAATTGAAAGGGGTAACATACCCTCAGCCACGATGTTCCGTGCACAAACGAGGTGACGCTTCCCTTCTTGCACCACCATGCAGTACAGTGTGAATTCTGGCTCCCTGACAACAAGCCGTGCTGTCACATTGGAACAGCTGATTTCATGAAGAATGATCTGTTCATCCAGCTGTATGATGAAGGGTCTGTTACACTGCACAGTGTTGGACTGGCAGCGCACAGTCAGGTTGGAACCCATAGGGATGATGTCTTTATCTACTGTCAACTCTCCAGCACACTTGATACTGTAGCAGTCTGAAGAGAAGAGCGGCAACATTCAGAGTATAACTCAGAGCACTCCAAAGACATCTACTAACGTAGGAAAACGGCTGTTCAACTCAAAATTGCACATCATAGAGCGTCACAGTTAGCTCACTCACCTCCAGGTATGTAGAATAGCAGCAAAAGAAAGATAAGCTGCACAGCTTCTCTGAGGAAATCCATATCAAGAGTTTCTCACTGTGACCTTATTTGACAAATGACATTGTACAGCAAATGAAGTGTTACTATACATCTCTTATCTTTTGCTGTTCTCAAAAAATTTTAAGCGTTTACAGAGAAGTCACCACAGTGGCTTACCATAACTCTGCTCTTCTTCCTCCTCTGATAAAATGATTATCTCCTTTGACGGTGTTGTCAAGTGACCCATATGCGTGCTGAAAAATCGCTTGCGTCTCGGATCCTCACTGTTGATAAAACAGGAGAAAAAAAAAGAAGAAATAGATTTATTACCTGAAGACCTTAAGCAAGATCGCAGGTTTGCTCAAACTGTCACCAACCGTTCTGCGCAGATGTCTGATGACATCTCGTTGAGCTTTTTTCTCAGAGTTAGTGTTCTCTTTTAAGGGGCTATGACCTAGATTTGTGGCTTTTGTGCCTTTTGCTGGAACTTCAAGTCTGTCTTCGCACGTGGGTGTCCCACTTCACCAACCTCCTTTTTTAGTCATCGCACTTTTGTTTAAGATCAGGCTGCTTCAGATGGTGCAAGTATTGGAAAAACTGTTTGAAACTTAGAGAACTTTTTAATTCTACACTAAAGAACTTCACAAACTTCTATCATCCCAACACCTCAGACATTCCTCAACATTCTGCAAATTTCAAAGCACACTAAGAGGTTTAAGAAGAACTAATCTCCATAGAGGTTCTTATTCTGCTACTATATTAAGTCATGGTAAGCAAAGTAATCTTTATCTTTGCACTTGGCACTCACCAAATTTTCTCAGTGGTCACTTCTCATTTCTATAGCGTTATCACAAAGGCTCACTGAGAAGCTTTGGCTCCAGAGGATCCAGAGCTCACAGACAAATCTGAAGATTCTGAAAAAGGTACAAACAAGATAACTTTAAACTTTAAAAAGAGATCTTTAAAAAAAAAAAGCAAATGTATGCCTTTCTAATCGACGTTTGACTCATTGGTTGATATTGTGAGGTAATCTGGAAACTTCTAAAACTAAGCAGGAAAGAGGTATCAAAGCATGAACTTTGTTCTGAGTGGCTTTTATTACTCAGTCTGATCACTGTGTTAAAAAAAAAAAAGAATCTTAAAACTTCTTAAATCTTAAAAACCTCTTAAAAAAATATTTTCCATAAACCTGTATGAACCCACATTCTAGCCAAGCAAAAATCACCCTGCATCTGTGAAAAAATTCAGTTAATTACTTTCCAAATTACCTACTACTACACATTTTCAACGGAATCAGCAAAAAAATGAGAGCAAGCACAGAACAGTTATATAAGCACAGACCAGCACTTGTGACTGTGAATAATCCAATAAGATACGCTGCAAGCTGAGACAGAATTACTGTACCATGTCTTCATGTGTCCCCTGTTCCATTTAGAGCATGCAAACGCAACAGCCCCAAACGTCTTTCTACTCTAGATTTCTGATCTTTTTGCTTTAAATTTCCATCTTCACTTCAAAGGCCTTCTGGGGAAGCCCCACTAGACCAGTAGATTTAGATCTTCGTCAAGATAAATGACAGCACTAGCACAGTGATGGCCTAGAAGAGGATCAATTACATTTCATCAGTAAAGATAATTAGATATTATGTACAATCCACTGGAACACTATAAAAAAACAATGTGTGTTTGATGTAAAACAGTGCAGTGGGTATGGCAACAATTTGGTTACAGTTCATGTGAAACTCACAGCTCTAAACCTCAGGAAAATGATAACCACATTTCTTTATAAAATGAGAGAAAGAAAATGTGAAGAAACCACAAACCCGTTATAGATGTATGAGCAGTCACTTCTGTGGGTCTGCTGTATATGTCTACTGGCATCAGCTACATACAAATGAAATAATATTCATGCTGCTTGGTATTTCTTTGCTTTATTCTATGCATTTTTAACAAAATTATCATTTTTCATTCAGAAAACTAAGATAATAATTTGAGTAACTGGAATGCCTCTCATTAGGTGTATATAAACAAGTTAGAGCTAGTGTAGGGATAGGAAATTATGAAATCTTGGGTCATTCCCTGGGGAAATTGCTTTTTGTTTTACTCATTAACTGCTGTTGAAAGGCTTTATGCCTCATATTGACTCATTTAAAATACTACATGGCCGCCTTCAGTGGGGATTCTCATCTAGCTTTGATTATTGTTTGACTAATGTCCACTGTCTACAGTTACAGTTATCTTTACTTTTGTCTATGCTTTATCTTTGTTTAGAAACTTTAAGACACATTGTCAGCACACTAACTTAACATGCTGTTTTACAGCCAAGTTCAGTATTGGGTTTGTGATCTTGCACGCTTCTGTTTGTACACAATTTGTTGAGAATAACTTCACTGTGCAAGATACAGCTTAAATATGTTGGCCTATGTAACACTGAATATTAAACAATCAATTAATTGAATACAAAATTTTAAAATTGTTGGGTTCTAATGTTTATTTTAATTATTCAAACACAATCTGACTCAGTACTAATAACACATAAAACATTTAAGATAAGCTTAAATATTAGAGTTTTGCCATTTAAATTTTGTTTATTTGAGGATATTTTGCTTATTTGAAGTTATGAGAATAAAAATCTAGTTCTTTCTGTTATATAAAGTTTTTTATTCCAATGTTTAACAAACAGAATTTTAAGACAACCATTTTACTTACTTTTTTAAAGCAAGACAACAAATAGATCTTCACAGCCTTCACAGTCCATTTATTTTTTTGGATTTTAAGTAACCTCGTGAGCGCTGGTGCGACTGAAAACAGTTATTTTTTAATACCCAATGATTAATGATTACTCCAGGCAGATAACTAAATAAATTAGCACATTAGAAATATTTTGCTAAACTGTTTTATTTTATATGCATTTTTAAAATCTAATGAGAAAACTTGGAATTCATGGGCAATTGTTTGAAAAAAATTGCAGAAAATCTTTCTGGAAAAAAAAACTTGTCCATTGCGCTTTTGTACTGTCAGGAAATCAACAAGCACTCTGAACTTTTCATGCATTTCAAGCATTAGCTTAATTTGACATAATGTTTATTGCAGTAATGTTGGCGCTTAATGCGAGACACATTGGTTTTGCATGGTTCTCTGTTCATTCCTTTTTAAACACTGTTTTCAATTTTCTTTTTTAGCAAGCCATGATGTCGCTTCACTACTCAAACCACAAATTAGAAAAAAAAAATCTACAAAAATATTAGAATTATTTTGGTTTCTAAACTCGTATGTAGCCTCACAGCTAGTCTCAGCACAATAGTTTACATGAACGGGACTGGCTGGATTAATTGTAGCACAGGGCGCACTGGCTCATGTTCTTGTGCATTGTTGAAACATGGCCCTTTTTACTTGGTTTTGGTTGGTCCACCAGTTAACAAGCTCTGATATTAGTCCCATTATAAGTAGATGAAGAATTCTGAACCACGGTCATTGCCACAACCCCCAGAAAAAGAAAGACGTCCATTCTTCCATGTACTAAGCCACTTCTCCTTCAGGGTCGCTGGAGCCTGTCCCAGCGGTCATCGGGTGGAAGGCAGGATACACCCTGGACAGGTTGCCAGTCCATCACAGGGCAGACATACACAATCACTCACACCTAGGGGCAATGTAGCATGTCTAATTGGCCTGACTGCATGTCGTTGGACCATGGGAGTAAACTGGAGAACCTGGAAGGAAACCCACGCAGACACGGGGAGAACATACAAACTCCACACAGAGAGGATCCCGGTCGCCCAGCCGGGGAATCGAACCCAGGCCCTCCTTGCTGTGAGGTGACAGCGCTACCCACCATGCCACCATGCCACCATGCTGCCCGAAAGAACGAAAGAAGAAAGATGTCAAAATAATATATTATTTACTTGCGGGAGGACCTAAAAATGTGAAGTAGGTGAACCTTTGACTAAGCTAAGAAGTTTGAGGTGGGTGAACTCGGATGCCTTTAGGTTGAGTTAACTCAGAAAAGATCCCTTAAATGTTTAAGTTGTCTTGACTTCTCGTTTTTCACAGTGTGCAAACTGAATACTGAATCGTACAATTTGAACCACAGTTATTAGAACTGATCAGCTTTGGTTTCACCCAATGATACTCCACACAATGGACAGTTGTATCTGATGCAGGACCTGCAAAAGAGAGTGCGCTTTGTAAGACATGTAAAGCCTGCAGGCCAAAACATTTCTGCTGTTGTTACAACAATTTAAGACATTGGATTCGGCAAAATCATTTCTAATCATTTCATGAAAGGGTAAGGAAAAAATGAAATGCACAGGGTAAAAAGCATGCTGTTTATGATTCTACAACAGAACCTTAATGGGTTATGTGGTCTGCTGACCTCGATTTTCTGACGGAAAATAAAATGGGCACACGCTTTGAGCTCAACGTACGGTACATATGCAAAAGCTCCACATAAGCACATACTGGGCTTCTTCAGCATGGTCCTTTATAGGACAATACTGTTTGCTCTGAGTGTTTTAACTACTGCAGCACTCACTTGAAGTCATCAACGACATAAAGATGAAATCAGGAGAAAAAGGTTAGCAGCACTAAAATTATGACACTAGCCACGGTGAGTGAAAGATGCAGCTGTAGAGCCTTAACCACTTCTGAACTAGTCCCACAGTTATCATCCAGTAGTTTTTGGCTCATCAATACTTCATTACATTAAATCCAGTCTGACAGAATTCAATCGGACCACAAGGAGAAGTCAGGAAGCAACATACTAATAATCTTGTTGAGAACAAGAAATTCTCATTACTTACTGCTTATTTGTTCTATTCTAATGTAATACAGAGCTGTACAGGCAAAAACACACTTACTGCCAAGATAAACAGTTTCACAATTTTCTTGGCTGCCTAAGACTTCTGCTCAGCCCTGTTCAATCTCAAAACTTGGGGACGAAATCTCATAGAATCAGAATCAGTTTACGTGCCTTGTACACTTGCATGTACTAGACATTTTTGTCTTGGGGAAATTGGAGCACACCTAAGTTAACAATACAGAACTGAAATAACAGAAATAAATACACAGATACAGTCACAAACACAACATATGCATTTTGCATGTCAGTAAACATATCTCACCCAAAATGTGATACACTTTCATGACCACTTTCCATTCATTTTTAGCGAGAATGACATCATATTCAACAATAAACTACAGAAAGAAGGACAGAGGCCACCACGGCTTAAACCCACAGCTATAGGCGTGAAAGACGCAACAGCCACACCACAGTTTTGCAATGCTGGCCTGACTCTTCAAACGTTAAACAGAAAGCCAGAGAGGGGTTTCATGATGAAACAGTGACATTCAGTATTCATTTGCATTGGCAATACTTCTTAATTGAATCTTGAATAGAGAAAGAGAGCAGACCTACTTTTGATAAGGTCTTTCACCTGGAATGAAAGAACGTGAAGAGACCGTGTTTCTGAACATTTAAAATAATAAAATAATTAAGATTACAAAATACAATCTCTGCACAATAAGGAGTAATGGATGGAATGATCATTCCAAGAAAATAAATAAAAGCCAAGGCAGGAGCCTTTATGCTCATGATATAAGACTATAGACACCCAGACCTTGGGCTGTGCATTATAACAATCATGCAACACGTCAACACTCGGGTCTAGAACAGTTACCAGCTGTATGGCCCTTCACAAAGAGAGCATGTTTAGGCTTGTTTCATCTGAATTAGCGTAGCACAGTAGGTGAAATGTTGAATAAAAACAATTTGTACTCTTAGCTATAGATGATATTTTTAAATTTTTTGTCTGTTCCAGGTTTTTACACCTCAGCAAAACACATACTGTGGTATATCAAGCATGGTGAACACTTCTGAACGTTTCACGATATTATACTTCTGTACCTCTCGTGGCCTTTTAATACCTGCTCGCTGATGGGCGCGATGTTCCGTTGCCATGGCTCCGGCCTGGCGTCTCTGTACCTGCGCGGCCGTCGCTCATGGAGAGGAGACAACTCACAGCTCCGCCGCTCAGCTGTGCCATGGGCAGGCGAAATGAATGTGATTAGGAGGCTAATCCCGATGAAAGGTGTAAGAAGACAGGTGAGTGAGTGGAAGGCCTGTTAGAGCCAGGTGAGTGAGGAGAGACGTCTAACCGAACAGCCCGCACTAGTTTACGAATGGAGGTTATTGACAGGTTAGCGCTGCTGGCTAACCCCTCTAACCTCGCTTTCTCACGGTTTTGGTCGTTATAACGCTACACTAACCCCTCTAACCTCGCTTTCTCACGGTTTTGGTCATTATAACGCTACACTAACCCCTCTAACCTCGGTTTCTCACGGTTTTGGTCATTATAACGCTACACTAACCCTTCTAACCTCGCTTTCTCACGGTTTGGGTCATTATAACGCTACGCTAACCCCTATAACCTGGCTTTCTCGCGGTTTTGCTGATTATAACGCTACACTAACCCCTCTAACCTCGCTTTCTCATGGTTTGGGTCATTATAATGCTACACTAACCCCTCTAACCTCGCTTTCTCACGGTTTTGGGTCATTATAACGCTACACTAACCCCTCTAACCTCGCTTTCTCACGGTTTTGGTCATTATAACACTACACTAACCCCTCTAACCTCGCTTTCTCACGGTTTGGGTCATTATAACGCTACACTAACCCCTCTAACCTCGCTTTCTCACGGTTTTGGTCATTATAACGCTACACTAACCCCTCTAACCTCGCTTTCTCACGGTTTTGGTCGTTATAACGCTACACTAACCCCTCTAACCTCGCTTTCTCACGGTTTGGGTCGTTATAACGCTACACTAACCCCTCTAACCTCGCTTTCTCACGGTTATGGTCATTATAACGCTACACTAACCCCTCTAACCTCGGTTTCTCACGGTTTTGGTCATTATAACGCCACACTAACCCTTCTAACCTCGCTTTCTCACGGTTTGGGTCATTATAATGCTACGCTAACCCCTCTAACCTCGCTTTCTCACGGTTTTGGTGATTATAACGCTACACTAACCCCTCTAACCTCGTTTTCTCACGGTTTGGGTCATTATAACGCTACACTAACCCCTCTAACCTCGCTTTCTCACGGTTTGGGTCATTATAACGCTACACTAACCCCTCTAACCTCGTTTTCTCACGGTTTGGGTCATTATAACGCTACACTAACCCCTCTAACCTCGCTTTCTCACGGTTTGGGTCGTTATAACGCTACACTAACCCCTCTAACCTCGCTTTCTCATGGTTATGGTCATTATAACGCTACACTAACCCCTCTAACCTCGGTTTCTCGCGGTTTTGGTCATTATAACGCCACACTAACCCTTCTAACCTCGCTTTCTCACGGTTTGGGTCATTATAACGCTACGCTAACCCCTCTAACCTCGCTTTCTCACGGTTTTGGTGATTATGACGCTACACTAACCCCTCTAACCTCGCTTTCTCATGGTTTGGGTCATTATAACGCTACACTAACCCCTCTAACCTCGCTTTCTCACGGTTTTGGGTCATTATAACGCTACACTAACCCCTCTAACCTCGCTTTGTCACGGTTTTGGTCATTATAACGCCACACTAACCCCTATAACCTCGCTTTCTCACAGTTTTGGTCATTATAACGCTACACTAACCCCTCTAACCTCGCTTTCTCACAGTTTTGGTCATTATAACGCTACACTAACCCCTCTAACCTCGCTTTCTCACGGTTTGGGTCATTATAACGCTACACTAACCCCTCTAACCTCGCTTTCTCACGGTTTTGGTCATTATAACGCTACACTAACCCCTCTAACCTCGCTTTCTCACGGTTTTGGTCGTTATAACGCTACACTAACCCCTCTAACCTCGCTTTCACGCGGTTTGGGTCATTATAATGCTACACTAACCCCTCTAACCTCGCTTTCTCACGGTTTTGGTCATTATAACGCTACACTAACCCCTCTAACCTCGCTTTCTCATGGTTTTGGTCGTTATAACGCTACACTAACCCCTCTAACCTCGCTTTCACGCGGTTTGGGTCATTATAACGCTACACTAACCCCTCTAACCTCGCTTTCTCATGGTTTTGGTCATTATAATGCTACACTAACCCCTCTAACCTCGCTTTCTCACGGTTTTGGTCGTTATAACGCTACACTAACCCCTCTAACCTCGCTTTCACGCGGTTTCGGTCATTATAATGCTACACTAACCCCTCTAACCTCGCTTTCTCACGGTTATGGTCATTATAACGCTACACTAACCCCTCTAACCTCGCTTTCTCATGGTTTGGGTCATTATAACGCTACACTAACCCCTCTAACCTCGCTTTCTCACGGTTTTGGTCATTATAACGCTACACTAACCCCTCTAACCTCGCTTTCTCATGGTTTTGGGTCATTATAACGCTACACTAACCCCTCTAACCTCGCTTTCTCACGGTTTTGGTCGTTATAACGCTACACTAACCCCTCTAACCTCGCTTTCACGCGGTTTCGGTCATTATAATGCTACACTAACCCCTCTAACCTCGCTTTCTCACGGTTATGGTCATTATAACGCTACACTAACCCCTCTAACCTCGCTTTCTCATGGTTTGGGTCATTATAACGCTACACTAACCCCTCTAACCTCGCTTTCTCACGGTTTTGGTCATTATAACGCTACACTAACCCCTCTAACCTCGCTTTCTCATGGTTTTGGGTCATTATAACGCTACACTAACCCCTCTAACCTCGCTTTCTCACGGTTTGGGTCATTATAATGCTACACTAACCCCTCTAACCTCGCTTTCTCACGGTTTTGGTCGTTATAACGCTACACTAACCCCTCTAACCTCGCTTTCACGCGGTTTCGGTCATTATAATGCTACACTAACCCCTCTAACCTCGCTTTCTCACGGTTATGGTCATTATAACGCTACACTAACCCCTCTAACCTCGCTTTCTCATGGTTTGGGTCATTATAACGCTACACTAACCCCTCTAACCTCGCTTTCTCACGGTTTTGGTCATTATAGCGCTACACTAACCCCTCTAACCTCGCTTTCTCATGGTTTTGGGTCATTATAACGCTACACTAACCCCTCTAACCTCGCTTTCTCACGGTTTTGGTCGTTATAACGCTACACTAACCCCTCTAACCTCGCTTTCACGCGGTTTCGGTCATTATAATGCTACACTAACCCCTCTAACCTCGCTTTCTCACGGTTATGGTCATTATAACGCTACACTAACCCCTCTAACCTCGCTTTCTCATGGTTTGGGTCATTATAACGCTACACTAACCCCTCTAACCTCGCTTTCTCACGGTTTTGGTCATTATAACGCTACACTAACCCCTCTAACCTCGCTTTCTCATGGTTTTGGGTCATTATAACGCTACACTAACCCCTCTAACCTCGCTTTCTCATGGTTTGGGTCATTATAACGCTACACTAACCCCTCTAACCTCGCTTTCTCACGGTTTTGGTCATTATAACGCTACACTAACCCCTCTAACCTCGCTTTCTCACGGTTTTGGTCATTATAACGCTACACTAACCCCTCTAACCTCACTTTCTCACGGTTTTGGTCATTATACGCAAGTTTACGCCGCTGCTGTGCAGTAAAGCATTTAAGGTGATGGTTGCAACGCTAAACTGATGAACACTTCGCTGTTTTTGAAACACGGTGATGCATTTTTAAAGGTTTTGGTCAGTCGGCGATACCATGTAGTGTTTACTAGCTAGCTAGCTACTTTTCTCATTATTACTGAGGGACATTTAGTTTGAAAAGCCTAGTTAAAAGCTAAGTTAAAAGCCTAGTTAAACGCTTAGTTAAACACTTAGTTAAAAGCATAGTTAAAAGCCTAGTTAAAAGCCTAGTTAAACGCTTAGTTAAACGCTTAAACGCTTAGTTAAACGCCTAGTTAAAAGCCTAGTTAAAAGCCTAGTTAAACGCTTAGTTAAACGCTTAGTTAAGCGCTTAGTTAAAAGCCTAGTTAAAAGCTTAGTTAAAAGCTTAGTTAAACGCTTAGTTAAGCGCTTAGTTAAGCGCTTAGTTAAAAGCCTAGTTAAAAGCCTAGTTAAACGCTTAGTTAAACGCTTAGTTAAAAGCCTAGTTAAAAGCTTAGTTAAATGCTTAGTTAAGCGCTTAGTTAAAAGCCTAGTTAAAAGCTTAGTTAAACGCTTAGTTAAAAGCTTATTTAAACGCTTAGTTAAAAGCCAAGTTAAAAGCCTAGTTAAACGCTTAGTTAAACGCTTAGTTAAAAGCCTAGTTAAAAGCCTAGTTAAACGCTTAGTTAAACGCTTAGTTAAATGCTTAGTTAAAAGCCTAGTTAAATGCTTAGTTAAACGCTTAATTAAAAGCTTAGTTAAACGCCTAGTTAAAAGCCTAGTTAAAAGCCTAGTTAAACGCTTAGTTAAACGCTTAGTTAAAAGCCTAGTTAAAAGCTTAGTTAAAAGCCTAGTTAAAAGCTTAGTTAAAAGCCTAGTTAAAAGCCTAGTTAAAAGCTTAGTTAAACGCTTAGTTAAAAGCTTCCTTTGTTACTACCGTGGAATTAACATTAGGTGTGTAAAGTAATTACACAGTATGAACACAGGGGCCCAGTCACGGCCTTTAGTAAAACACACCCAGTCTCCTCAGGGCAGAGGCTCTGCTGAGGACTGAGGTTTAGAGAAAAGGCTTCACGGAAAAAATACTTAAACTTGTGTGGAGTATCTGTTATTTGGTAGTAGTAGCTCAGTAGTTCACACACCTCTCAGTTAGGCTGTTTTTTCAAAATGGATTATTCAAAATTTCTACGTAAATCAGAGGTCGAGATATAAACAGAATGGTTCAGATTGGTTCTTATGTGAAATGGTTCGTTTGTAAATCGAAACTTACCACCTCAAATTTCTTTGCAGCGATAGCGATAGGAACCCCTGCATGTCTAGAACACAAATATACACTACTATAGCAATTTTATATACTGTGCCCAAACCAACAGTGACCCTGCACATTTCTTCTGCCATGTTGATGATGGTAAAATAATGGTCAGTTTGAAAAAATACGTTTTAGTAAGTTTTCTTTGGGGACTGTTTTACCTTAGAAATGCCTTTATGTATTCCTCCACCATAAATGGATTAAAATTAATTAATCAAAACACATTTCAGACTAAAACTTTATCACAACTCATGTGAAACAGTCTCAGACATCAGGCGTTGTATTCATAACAATTTAATGTAGTAACTTTCTGTGACGGAGCTTTTAGAGGCTTTAAAGAATAAAGCATTGCACAGTAAACCACTCTGAATGACCTTGTTGACATTACCCATTTAATAAAGCAGAAAAATTGGTTCCCCTTTAAGCAACAAGCCTGAAGCTAATTAGAGAAGTGGCTTGGTAGACATACTAACCAAGCTAACCTACCACAAATGTGACAAGTTGGGTGAGCGCTAGTGCTTCACTTACCAGTACTACCCACAAGTTACTATCCACAAGTCGATTACGAAAGTCTGAGTTACTCATCCTGTCATTTTATAGCTCTCTTTCTTTTCTCAATAGGTAAAGGCAAGCTGAACGATGACAACCAGATTACTTGAGTCCTTCAATGCCTTGGATAGTTATTCCAAGAGAGTGTTGGAGAGACATGCAAAGGTAGCTAGATTTTTCTGATGAATATTTTCATCTAAAGCTCTTCATGCATGAATTAGTCAATTTCCTCACCAATAAAACTGTTTAAGTATAATTTTGTCTTACTGAAAAACCCCATTCTTTCTTTCAGAAGAACTGCCAGCTAAGTATGCCAAGGCACTGCTTTGCACATGATAAGAGGAACACAGTGCTGGTGTTGCACTATGACTTGGACTTTCTCACTCCCAGAACGTCTGTTTATAAACCCAAATCCAATACGGAGCATGCTGGGGAGGAGCAAGATCATCTTCCCAAAAGACTAAGGTAAAGCTCATATTGGATTATGGGTAATCCTGAGGCAGAAGCTGCAAGCTGTACTGGTGTTGCTACCTTGGTGTTGGTGACCTAGTCCTGACGGTTACACATAAATTTGTAATCAGAACACAATCCCGCCTTTTTGATCAGACTTTGGAATCAGTCCCACTTTAATTAGTTTCCATTACTGACTGTTGTCATGGTGCTTTACTAAGTAATACCTTTGATGACTGTGGTGCATCTGGACTCAGCAGGGATCCAGGAACTAAGCTTGGTTCAGACAAATGTCTCATGTTTAGGATTTCGAAGTCTTCAGCCCCAGTAACCAGCATGAAAGGGATCTCCAGCATCAGATCAGTTGAGGTTGTCAGTAGCAAAATCAACATACGCCCATTCACAAGCAATGAAAACACGGCCTGGACAAGCCCAACTAATGTTAAGTCTTCAGGCAGAAACGTGTGCCAAGGTAAGATGTGCTTCTAGCTGGGGTGTGGAAGACAAAGCTAAGCAAAGCAGTAAATATCTTCAATTTTAAGGATGTGTTTCAGTTGAATCTCGCATTCATTCGTCATTTGTGACAGAGTGTAAAATCTGATTTGTCGTTCACTGTAATTATTTGTGGAATTTTTCCTACTTAAGTAGAGCATATCGCTGCTATCAGAACAAAACCTAGCATCTATATTTTTGTCGTTTATCTCTATTTTTGTCATTTTTTGGTTTTTAACATAATTTGTAAATTACTTTTTTGCTTTACATTGTAAATTAAAAGAAAAGTATGTTTTTTTTTTTTTTTTTTGGAGATACGAGGTTTTGTTCCGACAGCAACAATATACAACAATACTAAGTTTGGGCAGCTCAAAAGAACAGAATAAACCATTTTGACAGAATTTTACAAATTTAACAAATGTGGTTTTGCAGAAAACCATTAAACAGTTGTAGCAATTGTATTCTCTTTTTCATAGACAAAGAGGAAGAGAGACCGAGTTTCATGATCACATCTTTAAAGAAACCTCTTCGGCCCTGCAGACGATCCCCACACAGAATGAAGTGGTCAAGAGAGGTGCCATATCATATGCTGAGAGACTAAATAATGCAGTCTCCTCTCATGTATTAGTAACTCTGCCCTTTATATCAGCATGTATTGCCACTTTATGAATATATACTTGATGATTTTTAATACTGTAATAAACAAAATTTATAAAATGTTAAAAAGAAATTTTATATCTGACATTGTAACTCCACTTTTATGTTCACTGTGTCACCCTCATATTAACAGTAAACATTTTAAAGCACCTTGTGTTGACAGAGAATAGGAACTGTGACTTTATGCCCACAATTTACTGCCTAAGACGAGACTTTGTGTTTTATTTATGGTTTTATGGGCTGATCTCTGGGTTGATCTCTGGTTGATCTTTTGCATATATTTACATACATATGTCTGATGATTATGCAAAGTGAGTCATGTTCAGTCATGATTACTGGGTGTGTTCATTTTTTTGGACGTTTTGGGAAGTAGTAGGTATGAACATGCACTGAATTAAATTGTTTGCATTTCAGGTGGAGAATGTACCCTCTTTACATGCACTAAACAAGGACAGTAGCAAGGCCTTGGTGGGAAGCAGCCTTGGATACACAGACACCTCTCACTGGCGCTCCAACTCTTTTAATGATGGTATGAAGCACAAGTGAGGAAATTCGTCCTAATCCAGGAGATCTCAGATATGCCCCAAATTTAGCCATATTTAACTAATTTCTTTTTTGTAGTGCCTTTGACACAAATACTTTCTGTCTAGACTTTGTATCCTTTTCATTGTTTGATTTCCTTAAGCAATTGTCCTAAAAGTGTTTATCCTAAAGAGGTTGGAGGCTAAATGCACTGTTATCCCAAGGCTTGAGTAGTACCTTAGAAGTTTTATTTTACTTTGAAGAATAACTTAGTGATGATCTTCCTCACTCAGGAAAGGCACAGGCATGTTTATGCATTAGTTAGCCTGGGTTTAATTCACTCTCTTAACACCTTACAGGTGATAATCTTCCTCACTTAGGGTGTCTTTAATTGCTTTCTGTTGTCCTTTTTGCTTTTATTCTAAAGCACAGTGAAATGCCTTTGTGTATGAGTTGCCTTTATTTTATGCTATGTAAATAAACTTGCCTTGCCTTGTCTCATCAATTAGCTTCAAACTAATTAGCACCGTAAAACAGTTGATATGCACATGTGTGAGCATGTATATGTGTGTCTGTGTGTGTCTCCCAAAAGTAGATGGACCATTTAAATTACCTGAGTCAGTTGGAATCCTGGTTACTCAGGAACTTCATCAAGAGATTGATGCTGAGCTTGGTACCAGTAGGCTTCATAAAAAGTATGTTTACGCTATTAAGATGTGTCCAAAGAGGAATCCGTATGATTTTAAAACATCAAAGTACAATTCTCTTGTATTTCTTTTCACAGTGGAACTGGAGAGACATTTGAAAGAGAGTTTACCCAAGAGCAGTTATCTCCATTTGAAAAGGAATTTCTCGATGAGCCGGTTCCTCTTAGCTTGGAAGATGAGCTGGAGAGGACAAATGTAAAAGTGCTTACACCTTGCCCGGCATCTGTTTATAAAGCATTGCCGGTAAATATCTGTCTTTAAAAATTCATGACAAACCTTTTGATAAACATTTATGTTTGAGAAGGCACACATGTTGTACAGCACTTATATTAGTGTAGGCAATTCATCAACTTAATGCCATCTCTTGAGAAGCCATATGATATTATCATAATCTATGAAAGAAAGAGGTAAGAAAAAAAGTCTCATCCTTCCCCTTCTCTAATAAGAACATGCTAACTGCAAACTGGCCTCTGGGCATAAACTGCATTTGGCATATACCAGTAGGGCTCACGTTTGCACTAAAATCAGTGCTTTCTCTTAGCACACAATACTATCTTATATGTCAGTTTCTAAGTATTTATATCATATAAAATGATCCTTTTTGTTCTCAGGTTTTACATGACAATCTGTGCTGTCAGTCTTTGGTTTCAAATTGTCCATATCTCCACAGATAGTCAGTGAAACGTACCCTGTGGTATACAGACCACAGCAGCAGCATCATGAGCCCTTCAGCAGCCCAGGCTTTCACTGTCTGGATCCCGCAGAACCTTTGACCCAGGTCACTGCAGTCCGAAAGAGCAAAGTCCACTCAACCATCATCCACATTACTGAGTCCCTGCAAACAGACTACATGATCCGCAGTCTGAGAGAAAGACAGTGTTCAAGGTCCTACTCAAGATCAGGGCTCAAAGCGACAAGGACGGGGGCCTATCACGTGAACCTGCAAATGCTCTCAGCAGATGGAAATGTTGTCAAGTCTCCAGATTTGAGCCGACTCCCGCTCCATAATCATAAAGATGTGTCTTTGTCTGTACCTACAAACAAAGGTCCACTGATTCCTCTGGTCATGCCTAGAAGAAAAGTGCTTTCCTCTACTTGTGTTGGCCCTGTGGTTAATGGCAAGAACCCTAATCAAACTTATGCCAGTCAAGAAATTCCCTCAACCTACTCTAAACTACTGTATGGAACCTCAAGAAGATTCAGCAACAAATGTTACACCTCAGCTCCACAGACCCAGCAAAGCAAAGCCAGCGATCCAAAAAACAAGATGGACTTCCTATTCATCTCAAAACCAGTCACGTACAGTCAAAATGGTATGAAAGGCATTATCGCCAAACAAAAGACTTTTAAAGAAGACCTGTCCAAGGAGGCAACCGTGCTGTGTGAAGACTTTGTGTCACAAGGTGCAAGTTGTGAAACTTTTGATATGAATGAGATGAACTTTTCCACTCCAACCAGTAGAGTAGATTGCAGGTCCCAGGACACTACAACCCCAGTAAAGGAAGCTGGGGTCACAGATCATACTGGCATTGAAGACACTAGGAAGCTCAGTTATATCTTGCACCTTCCTCAGCCAATAAACATCCCAACTGCTGATAGCTGGAATTAAAGGAACTTTAAAAATAGCTCTAACTTTATAGTATTCGGTGTTCTATTTAGACAATATCTGCTTGCTGAAATAAATTCTATTTCAGTGCAGTTTTTACAGTCATTGTCCCAAAGCAGCTTGATAGCACTTCACTCGGGAGGAGCAAGCCAAAGGTGACAGTGGCATGTAAAACATGAGGAAGAGCAGCTTGTAACTGGAACTTATTCTCCTCTGTAAGCTCCATACACTGGAATTAATTAAGGAGGAATTCCACTGACATTTCACCATTTCCTTGTCATTAACTCATTAAGATGTCAATAAGGTCATTCAGAATGGTTTGATGTGAAATGTACTACTCTAGAGAAACTAAAAAAGTCTGAGGTGACAGGAACCGGACATCTAAAGGCTACCTCAGAAAGTTATGACGTGTTAAGTCATGTTTTGCAGTAGTTTTGTAATAAAGCCTAAAATTGTTCCGTTCATGGTGACGTGGCGTTCTAAGTTCTAAGGCAAAATAGTCTGCAAATAAAAAAAAATATATATATTTGTTTCACAACTATTTTACAATTGTCAATATTACATGTAAAAACCCAGAGGTTTTTTGAATAGTTAATAAAGTGGTGTTGTAGATCTGGCAATTCCTGGTTCCTGTCACCACTGCTGTAAAGAAAGTAAGTAAGTCTGTAAGTTTCTCTGAACCATTTCACATTAAACCAGTCTCAGTGACTCTATTTACATCTGAACCATTGAATCAGAATATTTTTAAAAATCGGTTCAAATCGTCTTTAAGAAACAACATACACGTATGAAGTAAATAAACACCGTGTTTAAATTTCTGCATAACTGAGGTATAAACAAAGCCATTGGGATTGTTTTTTTATGTCAAATGGTTCATTTGTAGAGAATCATACCGAATCTTATTTCCTTGCAAGGTGATGATAGGAAACAAGGGTCCCAATGTCTACTGTACAAATATGGCCAGTTTATTTACTGTCCAAAACCACGAGCGAATCTATACGTCTTCTGAGTTTTATATGTAATGTTGATAATGGTTAAATAGTGCTAAGTATGAAAAAACACTATTTTGCCTTATATGGCCCTTTTGTATGGCTTAACGATGGATGGAGTTAAAATATAGTGATCAAAATTTGTTTAAGAGCGAAACTTTATCACAGGACATCAGACAGCATATTCATAACTATTTCACGCCGTGGCTTTCTATGAGGGAGAGTCTACAGACGTCTGCTTCTAGTGCGAACAATTGCATATATATGAATGATGCAGAAATTCAGAAAATTTTGTGACGTTCCCCTTTAAGAAACCCTGCGCGTGTGCGGCGCGTTTTCGCGCAGTCTGTCCGACAGGTGGCGACAGAGCGCGCCGTGGCTGTTAGCAGAAGCGCGTGACGACACGGCTCGCCTGAACATGGCGGAAGGGGAGAGACGCGAGAGAGGAGAGAGCCGAGCGGAGTAGAGGAATGTAAAACTGGAGAAACGAAGAGCCAAGAGAAGGGCGCTCCGGTATGGCGGACGAAACGTTAACGCTCTTAATCAAGCTCCTGGCTGCGGCTTTCTACGGCATTAGCTCTTTCCTCATAGTTGTTGTGAACAAGAGCGTCTTAACAAACTACAGGTAAGAAGAGTTGCTGCCGCTCCGCTGCCCGAGGGCAGCGTCCCGCTCACAGCAGGACACCAGGGCTCGCACACTGTAGGGTTTGAGGGGGACGGCTGGCCGTGTCTGAGTGTCTGAGGGGAAACCCGGCAGAGCGAGCCCAGGCGGATGAGTTTCTCCCCTCGTGTGATAAAAGCGGGATGAACTCCGTCTGTGGTCGCGACCTGTAGACTGCTGAGGTCTTTTGCTCTAGATGAGGACGGGTCTGTGGGTTTTAAAACAGTTTCTCCTTTTGCAGGTTCCCCTCGTCGATATGTCTCGGTATTGGCCAGGTAAGAGAGACGGCGTGGTGTGACATTCACTGCACATTCGTGAGTAGTTAGTTGCCCTCTGAGCCTTCAGCTCTGTGCCCTCTGTACCCCTCCGCAGATGCTGGCCACTGTGCTGGTGTTATGGGTGGGAAAGGCTCTGCGGGTGATCACCTTTCCAGAGTGGGACCTCAGCATACCTAGGAAGGTGAGGAACCTGACTCGTTACTTTGTAGGAGAGAATTTCAAAGCTGCCAACCACCTTTCAGTTTAGTCGTCCTGTTGAGTGGGATGATGGTGATGAAAGGAGTTTCGTAAGAACTGCAATACACTGGAAATTGCAGTGCATTAACAGACATTTCTCAACCACAAGCATAATGCCAAGCAGTGGTGTTCCTCTGACCTGTGGGCTACGGGACTCAATACAAAATGACCTTCAGTGAAGAAGAGTAGACTGTCATTTTCTTGTTTACTTACTGTTGCTGTTTGCTGTGTCTCAAAAACATTGGTGCTGTGGTTGAGGCTAATGATTGAAGTGTATTATTATTGTAGCCACCCATGAGTCATGGGTGTAAAATTATGTGTGTGGCTATAAAGGCTGTCCAGTAGAGACGTTAGAAAGTCTGGTCCCCCACCCCCGCCACCATTTTTTCTTCTTCTGCATACCCCAGATCAACTTCTCTGTCCACACTGGCAGTAGTTATGCCGCTGCTTCTAACCACGAAACAGGCCGTTGCTGTTCAGCTTTCAGGACTTTACACGTTTACATGTTATATTCTGTTTTACGATCATGTGTGATTGCTGAAATGATGGACCTTGCATGTCTGGGAGTTATCTTAGTCCTTGGTTGTTGTCCTTCGTGCTGGAGGCCCCTTGCCCTGCAGGCTTTAGCATTTTCCATGCTCCTCCACACACTATTCAACCAGTCAGCCAATTAACAAGCCCCTTCTGAGAAACTGGTCAGTTGGAGCAGGGGGCTTCCAGAACCACTGATTTAAACCAGACACACAGACTCCTGTTCCACAAATTGTGCATGAGACTGAATTGGAAGTGCTAGTTATTGTGTTGTTTTAACTGGTTATTGTCAAGCCTCAAAACAGCTCATCCTCATTACTCTGGAGTTCTGCTAAATGAAATTGAAATGAATGGACTGTAAGGAAGTTTTGAGCATCTAATGAGCCTGGGCCTCAGAACAGTACAGGGAAGTATTAAATTGGTGGTGTTTGCATTTAGTCATGAGTCTTTTGGGTTTTTTCTTAAGAGGAATAAAAAAAAAAACCAAACAAAAGTGCATTGAATGCCCTAAACCCCTACCTTTAACACTAGTTCAGAATAGTGCAGTACTAGTACTGTACTCAAAGTCAGGGCTGTGTGAGGAGGGGTTACAGCATGACTAGATAGTCTGACAGGTAACTAAACTGTTAGGACAGTGCTTTGTACTGTGCTCAGAATATAACTAATAATAAAGGTGAATAATAGTTATATTTTGAAAATGAGGTGCCTCTAAGCAGTCTCATTAGGAATGGTGTGAGCTGCCTTTAATTGATTGATGGTTCATGGTGTGCTGTGTACAGCTGGCATATTACTTACATATTTAAACTTTGTTCCACATTGTAGAAACAGAAGATTTGTAGCCAAGCATATTAAAGATTTAGTATTCGATTCTGTAGGTGTCTCTTATCTTAGTTTTCTGTAGTGTAAGAAAGGACTGTGTACAGAGACCATATTGTTTTCTGAGACCTTTCTCTGGAAGAGCACAATGTCTTCTATTGACATGGGGAAATACTATTTCAGGTATTTTGAAAGGCTTGGGGCCATTATCTTGACATGTGGTGTGTTTTTGACACACCTGGCTCATTTTCTCTTTTCATTTCAGACATTTCCTCTACCTCTTCTATATGTAGGGAATCAAGTATCTGGACTGTTTGGAACAAAAAGGCTAAAGTATAACTTTACACTACAGCAAAACACTGTTTAAAGATATATGTTTATCCTACTTGCTGTTATTAATGCAAAAATTCCTGGTCTGGATGTAAACACACTTTAATATTGTATGTGATATATTTAAGCAGCTTTTTGAAAAGTGGGCTCAACAACTTTACCTTTTTTCTATCCCTCTCCAGTCTGCCAATGTTTACAGTCCTGAGGAGGTTTTCCATTCTTTTCACAATGCTCGCCGAGGGCTTCTTGTTAAAGTAAGTCAACAGTAAATGACCACAGCAATGCTGTTTCAGTGAACTTATGATTTATGTAACAGTAATCCAGTGATTGTAATACTGGCACTTTGCTTCCTTTTTCATAGGAAGAAATTCTCTCGGCCGGTTCAGCTCACTGTATTTACAATGATCCTCGGGGCTTTTGTGGCTGCAAGGTACGTATCACTGTTGATGTTTTATATTTTTTTATTTGCAAATATTTTAAAAGCATGTACTGCAAAAGGAAATAAAGATGTCCCCACTGAGTGGTGTTTTTAAACTACAGCCTGCACCTTTCTGATCCCTTTTTGTTAAAACTCCCAAATATACGGTTTGTCCAGAAGTGTCCAGACTTGAATTTCAATTAGTGAATTCCGCTTCATTAAAGCTGTCCTCTGGCCAAAATGGAAACCGTTGTTAACATGCCTACTTGCTTCCTACAGTGGTGTCACATTAGTCTTGATAATGAGATTTTCCAGTTTAAAGTCTAAGAAAAACCCTTTCCGATGGTGTGTCTTAAAGGTGGGAAAAAAAACCAAAACTACAGGCACCATGGGGCAGAGACACAAGGGTAGGCTGTTAGAAATGTCTTTTCATACTGAATACAGAACATCAGTGGATTACTTTGGGGGGGTAGAATGGAGAGCAGATCCACATGAACCTATGACCATTACTAAACGTCTGCTAGAAAGGAATGAAGCACCTATTCAGATGTCCACTTTGAGTGGGGTGCTGTTTTTCAGTCTTTTAGTGTATTTACATTAGTGTGAGAATGAAATATAAATTGAGAATATTCTCTAATACTGTGTGTAGATGCCACTTTGCTCTTTTGAAGTCCTTGAGTGTGACTTAAAGCTTGTGTTAATGCTCGTGTTCATTTTGTGTCCAGTGCTGACTTGTCCTTTGATCTGCAAGGATATGTGTTCATCTTACTGAATGATGTTTTAACTGCTGCTAATGGGGCCTTTGTGAAGCAGAAGTTAGACTCTAAGGTAAGATCAGTGCACTGACTGTGGTGCTTTTCAGTACTCTTAAAAAGTGCTAGTAGGAGTGGTTATATTCCTAAGTCATTCAGCATGTGCTTGCACTCTGACTTAATGTTGTGCTTTTTCTGGTCTCATACATGATTTAAGATATGTGACGTCTTTAATTGAGGCAGGTTTATTTTCATGAGGATTCTGAAAAATATATTAACAGTACAAATAGATTGGCACTGTGTAGTGTGATGCCTCCCAAACCTGTCATTATTGTTTTAAGACAATATTTGAGGGGCTGTAAAGCTACCAACAAGACCAAGAAAGATGCATTTTTACTTAAAGTTTCAAATGCTTCATACTTTAGAACCCCCTTTTATTTAGAAAGCTGTGAATTCACTCTTTTTATTGTTTTGCTCCTGTTTTGGTGGAAATTAATTGCTATCCAGTCTACCAAGGTTAATGTTCAACCTTACTTGTTGTAAAAAATTGTGTTTATTGGGTATTTATTGTCACACAAGGTTTAAAAGAGAATTAAGCTTGAACCGGAAGATTGTCTGTATACCTTGTACTGAGTGCAAGTAGAAAGGTTGATATTTTTAGTTATGAACAAGCTCTTAGTTTCATTCTGTTGAATGTTCTGAGATATTTGAGAACTGCAAACGCTGGGACTTTTTAGGTGACAGACGTGCATCTGTATATGTCTGCATGGTAGGAGTACAGAGGTGCTAGGCATACTTGAGAGAAAGAGACATGAGGAAGGCAGTATTCATGACATCTGCAGACATCTGCATGCAGGAATGTACTAGTGCCTTTCATGAATAACCCAGTCTGGTCTCCTGGTCTCCCCTCCCCCTTTCTCTCCTTCCTTCAGGAGCTGGGAAAATATGGTCTGCTTTATTACAATGCTTTATTTATGATCCTGCCAACGCTGCTTGTGGCACATGTCACTGGAGACATAGACAAGGTAAGAAAGCAGCAGTATGTGTTATTGCACATGGCATAATATTTTAAAAGCTATCAAAACGGTTAATTAGATTAATGAGTTCTGAAACACTTCTGCATGAAGGACTTTCAATTTAACATGAAACAACCTTGTTGGTGGTGCTTTTCCACCAGCAAGGCCTCATCCCTAGAAGTGTCTGGGAGCTTCTGACACCATCTGGTTGATTGCATAGAGGCCACATTCACAGAGATTACATAGCTTGAGTTGCTTTGCTCCAGGATTCCTTTTGCTAGTGGTCATAAATATCCTCAAGGCAGGGGTGTCCAGTCTTTTCAGCAAAGGGCCAGTGTGGCTGCAGGTTTCCATCTCAAAGAAGCTGAAGCAAACCTGATTCCATTCCTTAAATCTGTTGGTCCTTAAACAACTGATCACGTGTTCCTGCTTTTTTGGAATGAAAACTTGCAGCAACACTGGCCCTTTGTTGATATGATTGGACACCTCTGCTTTAAGGATATGTGGTATAAACATGGTAAAATAACTTAATAGGCAGTTTCATCATGAAATTGGTTCTGTGTTGTCAGGCATTTTAATAAATATAGGTTTTCACATACGGAACATGTTTCTAGCTTAAATGTTTAGGCATGTGCTCTCAGAATCACAGCTGTGCATGTCGAGGCCTTGCCCAGTGAATGCCTTATTTTATATAGCTGTGCCTGTTCACTGGGAGGCCCCAGTTTATTTGGCAGGCGGTTCCTTAGAGGAGCCAGAGTGCCTCAAACACAAAGCTACCATTATATACACATTAGTGTAAATAGTATGACTTTGGAGGCTCATGGACATCTGCATGAAACGTAAGTACATGTAAGGTATGTTTTTTTGGGGAAACAGAATCCTGAATTTTTGCATATTAATTAAGCCATCTTTTTGGATTTTGTAAAAGCCTCTACACATGGGAAAGCTTTTCCCTGTTCTACAGTATCCTCTCATCTAATGTACTGAGGTAGCCTGAAGACACTGTGGCTCGGTGTTTACAGGGCAGTGGAAATTTACACAACTTGAACATTGTTCAAGAATCTAGGGTGCTCTTTCACCAGAGTGATGCAGTTCTACTGCAGACTTCAAAACAATATTTAAGCGTAGTAGAAGAAGCAGTTGGCTCTGTGTGATGAACATCATTTATAACTTTAAAGTAAAACAGAAATATCCATGACAATTTTGCAAACAAGTGAATAACAGAGAGACACATTTAGAAAGTTGCCTCTGTGTCTCTACATTTAACCACGCAGTTCTAAACAGGAAAACTCTGAAGTGGAAATTATTAAGCCCAGGCCTGAGGGTGTTTGGCTGAATGTACTGTGAGGAAACCGTGTAAGAAGCCTGAAGTCCTTTCTTTTTTTTTTCCAGGAAATGCTAGTAACATTTAGTAGTAGTGTTGTTGAGATTTTTAAGTTAAAGTTTCACTACAGCTTGTTTAAGTATAGAATTTATCCTCTCAATGAAAATGAATAAAACAGGTTTTATAAAGCAAGTCATTCGTTCAGTGTGAAAAGGTGCTCACATTAAGTTACAGATGCCTTTCTGAAATAGACCATGCTGTGAAACCATAAGGCCACTCCCTGTTGTTTGTATATATTTAATGCCAAGTGACATGTCAAACTTTCGTTCATTTACAAAGTTGTTTTTAATTTTTTTTTCTTTTTCTTCCTTATTCTCTCTAGGCTCTGGATTATGAAGGCTGGTCAGATATGCTATTTGTTGGACAGTTCGTCATGTCTTGTATAATGGGGTAAATTGAAATTAACACCTGATAACTGCCAAAATGAACGTCTTTATAAGAGCAATGTTTGTTCTCATTCTTTTTTTTTTGTTTTTGTTTTTTAGGTTTATTTTAATGTACTCCACTGTGCTGTGCACTCAGTACAACTCTGCATTAACAACTACTATTGTTGGTTGTCTGAAAGTAAGCCTGTTTAAATCTTTTCAATTGATGATACAGATTAGGGGTGTCCAGACTATTTTCAAAGAATGTACAATGTCAGAACACCAGACCGTATTATGTCAAAAGACCCGAAGGCTGAAATATTCACAAATGATTCAAAATATTTGTTTTTCAAAACATCAATGCATAGAATCTGAGCTTTCTGTGTACTACCGTGTTTCCTATCACTGTATCAAAGATGCACACGGCTTCTTTTATTGATGGATCAGTAAGCGCTTGTAATAAATAAATAGTTTATGGGTAACAATAAAACATCTAATATGAGTTATATTCATATAAGTGTTTACTTGTGTTTAAAACAATTTGTAAGACAAACTAAACAAAAATCTACATTTTTGGTTTGAGTAGTGTTGAATTCATTAGTCTTTCGACTCTTGTTGAAAAATTATTCAAATTTCCGTCTTGCCAAAATTCTGGTTCTAGAAGTTATGTTTCAGCTTAATGGCTGCAGTCTTCACTAACCATTCAGTAAATTAAGTTCCAGGTCAGAGAAGAAAGGGTCTCAAAGTTAAGTTAGTTTAAGTTTAACTACTTTGCCACAGTTGGCATTACCCTGTAATTTATTGGTGCTACTGACATAATCAGGTAGGAGAAAAACCTGCAGTGTATTGGCAGACGACCATAACACTCTTACACTGATGTGCCAAACGTCATGGGATAGCAGTATGTAAATTGATAATGAAGTGGCGTTATCTCAGGGGGTGGGTTGGGGACCCCCACACCTGTAGAGGTTGTGAGGTGATTTTTTGTGAGTGAGGTAAAACACAGGCCGGCATGCTCATGGCGATATCAATTAAGAGTTTGAACAAGACATGATGGTGAGTTCCAGAATGATGGGACAGTCCCTTTCTGAAGATGTGCAGTTGTTTAACATTACTCGGTCCACAGTGTAGCATGTGGACCAGGAGTATGTCATAGATGGCATTACCACTCACAGTGGACAGCACAGTGGGTGCCCACTGGTGTTTAACGATCGTGATCAGCGGCATCAGTCTAGAATTGTGACTCTGGCAGAAATTACATCTACATTCAAGGAAATAAAAGGAAGCCCCACACGCATATTCTCTGCAGGTCAGTACAGCGTTCTTTAGCTTCCATGGGATATGGAAACAGAAGACCCACCACAGTGCCTTTGTTAACACCATGATGCAGGACAGAGTGCATCACCTGGGCTTGTGAGGTTGCCAACTGGACCCTACAGGACTGGCGCAGACCCAATGAGGCCATAGACCCCAGTTGTCAGCAAGGCACTGTGCAGGCTGGTGATGATTCCACACTGGTGGGTGTGTTCTCATGGCATGGTTTGGGTCCATTGGTCCATTCAGACCTGTCATTGACCGATGAACTGTGGGTGGCTGTCTAGATGGCATGGCTCAACATCCCTCCAGACATCTTCCATCCACTTGTGGAATCGATGTGTGTAACGTTGCTGCACTTTGCTGGGCTTTAGGAGGTCCTACACAATACTAGTTCCTGTCCCATGACATTTGGCATGTCTGTGTAAATAAAAGCCATGAGCCAATTAATAATTTGTCTGTGCACTGCATTTGGCCCTGGAACTGGACTTTGGAGACTCCTGATATAGATCTGCAGGGTTTGTCATTCATATATTGATCCATTCCTTTCCTCCTCTCCATATAGAACATATTAGTGACATATATTGGAATGGTGTTTGGAGGGGATTATATATTCTCATGGACTAACTTCATTGGTCTGAACATCAGGTATGATATTAAACTTTGCTCAAAAGATTATATAAAGTACTGATATGGTTTAACATTTTGCTTAATGGTTTGCCTTTGTTGCCTCAGTATTGCTGGTAGCCTGGTGTACTCCTACATAACGTTCACAGAGGAGCAGACGGCCAAACAAGGAGAAACTATGAGCAAACTGGAGGTCAAGGGAAAAGTGGCTGTATGACCTGCACTTCAGTGCTCCACAGGTACAAGGGAACTGTACCTTTTTAGTATTTATTGCAAGTTTTTGTAGTATGTGAAAAGGAGCCTTTTCAAAAAGGCATGTCAGCAGTGACATGGAAAAGATGGTTCTTTGTGGACTGCTGGTTGGAAATGCCAGGACACATTTTGATGAAAGGCTCAATAAAATCTCAAGCATTCAAGTACAGGCAAGCAGCAAACAAGAATGTAGAAGCCTTGTGCTTGATTAGGTTGAGTCATGCTGTGTTGTTGGGTTCCCTTATCAATGTTTGAAAACAAATGGAGCAGATGAAGAATTAAATAAAACCTTTGGTCAAGCTTGAAAGACTGCTATTGGAATAAATGCAGTGATGGCTGTGGTCAGTGTTAATCATCTCCAGTCTCCCCCACTTGCCTTTTTGTAGTGTTAACACACTGTCTTTCCCCTTTTCCCCCCATAAAAAGGTGTTGGACTAGTTGGGATAGGTCGTTATTTATTGTCAAATATTTCTAGAAGAGTTTTGTACTTTTCTTTTTGGTATTTTTGTATGAAAAAGGGAGATCTGTACTGTTTTTGCAGCAGTTTTGGATATGCTTAACTTGAATTCTTTTATTGTTAAACTACAGGAATGTTCCCTAAGTTGTTTATGAGAATATGATGCCATTTTTTGTATTTGTGTGTGAATGTGTCGCATGCCTGCTACTTAATGTAGAGTTGAGTAGAATGATTATATTGAGCTTTGAAAAAGAGAGCTGCTCTGTTTTTTCAGTATTATAAATGTCTCTTTGGACATTTTGTCTGCAACTCTTTCAGCTGTTTTTCTAATCCTTTGTACCAGGGAGTGACGTGCAGTAACTTGTTTTTGTACCGATGCCCTGTTATGGTATGCTCTTTTGTTTTTAAGTGAGCAGTGTAGTCATTGCACTTTAACTATTTACAGGTACTTTGGGACTTTTCTTAGTTAAAATTTTTGAAGCTTTAGTTACGGTAGTTTGTTGTCAGATTTGCCTTAGTTTTAGAACTGTGCTTGAGAGATAAAAGAAATGGAGAAATGAGTGTCCTGCATGTCAGGACTGATATCATTGGTACTTTCTGACCAGTTTAAACATAAAAATCAGGAGTTTGTCAATATAATCTAGATGTTGTACATCTGGAATACCCAACATAACATTGAATGTATCCCATGTTCATGTTCACATACACTTTTAACCCACTGATGTGGTCAATAACATGAAAAGACTTCGTTCTTTTCCAAGGTTTATTTTACAACTGGATTACTTGATCTGGACACTCAACTGTTAATGTGTTTTGACCGACTGTTTTCTTTTTGTTCATGGTTATAATGTTCAAAGCCAGCATTGTGACAAGGACACATTTTCTGTTATCTAATATTGTTTTCTCCATTAATTCTGGTATGTGTGGTTCATTTTAATAGCAGCTCAGTGATTATATCAATGAGAGGCTGAGCTTGTGTGCATATATAATTAAAATACCTCAGTTATGTTTTCCAATTCTTGTGTTGAAGTGCATTTGTTAAATTATTTTTTTTATGTTCTAGTTCTGTGGAATATAACTGCTCTGGTGTTTTGCTGGGATGTTTATTGCAGCAGTTCTAATATGTTGGACTGTCATAAACCTATATATCATCGATCTGACACAATGTCAGAGTTAAACTTCCCATTTAATCTAATATCCACTTCATAGGAGCAAATTAGAAACACTGGCCTACATTTATCAGTTAGGCACCGATATGGGAACTGTGGGAAAACGTATAAAATCCAGAAATTGGGAGTAAATCCAAGTGGATCGGCATTGTCTGTACAAATATAGCAATTATTTCTGTAGGATTACCAGTGCACTGCAATGAATGAAATACCAGCTGCCTAAATGTTTTAATCTTCCACAGTTCAATGAATATCGCGGTTAAATGTGTCTTGACATCAGGTCTTTCTTTAAAAGCAGTTTAGGGCCATTCAGATGATTCTGACGTCATCATACATCCACACTGTCCATCAAGCCTGTCAGTGAAAACACTGAATAGGACTTCACGACCTTACAGTGAAATGTAAAAATATAAACTGATCTCAGATCAGCATTTTTCCTCTGAGAGGTTGGAGAAATATGGGCCAGTAGAAGGCCTTTCTGTCCCAAACAGCAGGGAGAACATCTCCCCCTGCAGGACTTTCGGTCAAAACACACAGGGGGGAAAAAACTGCAGTAACGCTGAATTTATGACCTGCCAGCTAACAATGAGATAAATAAACGTAAAGTTTCCTGATTTGCACGGTGTCTGTTGTTATTGTATACAATCTAACAAATAAATCAGTCTGGCAAGTTTCTGAGTTAAAGGTTTGCTCCAGGCTGGCTTTGTAATAAATACAAGTACATTACACTGTAATGCGGTAAGATTAACGGTGAGTTAATACACAACATTTTCGTAAAAAATACATATAATTTTCGTTTTGAGTCCAGGTATTTATTCCAGGTACTGATCACAGGCTGGAAACAGACTTTTATGTTGAATAATCCGACCACCGACTTATCGCCCGCTTCACGGTTCACACAGTAATCAATAATGGCGGAGGTAAGAAACAAAGATGAGCAGCTGTGGCAGTAAAACAGGAGAAACCGCGTCGTGCTGCTGCGCTTTCTCAGGCAGGACTTCTGCTTCTCCGCGTTTTAAAGCCAGTGTCCTTCCACTTGTAGACCCAGCTGCCTCAGTGCGCCAGCGAGCTAAGCGGCTCCGCTAACTCCAGCAGGGCCCACGACGAGCTAACGGTGGCTAAGCTAGCGAGCTCGCGGCTAAACTCGCACGTTAAACGTTGTCAAACTTCGAGGCGACAGATAAAACGTCACCTTTTTAAAATTAATCCCGGGCCAGAAACCGACTTTTCGCTGTTTCTGTTAAACAAACGCCGTCACGGAGAAAGACTCGTGGCTTCCTGTTCGGCAGCGTCTTGCTCGAACTGTCCCGTTCCGCCTTAAATGTTGCAGTAGGTACAGTTTGGCGCCTCGGGCGTTATTATAACAACTGCTACAGCATTTAAGGTGGAACGGGACGATTCGACCAAGCAGCTGACTTCCGCTTCGTGGGCCGTAGCTACCCGCTCCGTCGCCGTGACTTTTATAAGCCCCGTTGGCTAAAAGCCGTTCTCCTTTCAGATTCGCCTCTCGGCGAGTTTGAGAGGCCGCTGCTCGGTTTAGCGGGTACCGTTAGCGGCGCTGCCGGACTGCTGAACCCGGTCCATTGGCCGCCTCCCCGCTTCAGCTACCGCAGCAGCGCGGACCGGCCGCTCAACTCCGCTGCAGCTGACGGACTGCTGGGGGTTTGTCGGGGCGCTTTCGTGCAGAAGTGTGGAGGAGGAGTGTCTGTGTTCTCATGATTATTTGTTAATATAAAATAAAGCTTTTAAACACTACATTTACAAAAAATAAGAAAACTAGATTAAACTATAAACACAATCTGCGATTCTGAGCCAGCTACTAACTCTTCAGTGTTAGTGTTTCAGTGAAAATTACCGAAAAGTAACTTTGGTCAGTAATTAATCTCATAAATATCACACACATCCACAGGCTTCCCCACATGTTATTGTCAGTTGTTCTAAATCAGGTGGCCTAATTTTTAAAAATTACGCTGCTTGTAGTTTTGGAGTCGTTTCATGATTTTGAAGGAAGTAACTGATGGTCATGATACTCTCGATTCAAGATAACTACTCAGGTTCCTCAGAAAAGCGCTTTGCAGGATTTGTCCTAACAGAATCACCATATTTCCCACCTCTACTTATAGTTGCTGTGGGGAATTAACCGTTTCTAGTGAAAGGAACCCAAGCAGCTGTCTGATGGGCCACGGGTAAAGGGACAGGGACTCTACAGTAGGGTTCAAATTCAGTAACCTCAGATCTCTTACATAAAATAAGAAGTACTTTTGAAACACAAGGCCTTTAGTCTGTTCAGTAGTGGTAGGTATTGGTAGTAATATTAGCACATGCCTCACATTTAGCTTAATAGTGAAGTGTTGGTAACAGGCTCCTCCGACCGCTTTCTGATTAGGGTTTGGGTTAGCTGTGATCAGCTGGCTGGCCGAAGTGAACTGGTCACGGTTGCATTGTGGTGGCTGCATAAGTAGCTGCTGGTTCTTGTTAAGCGTAAAGTTGGTGTCCATTAGTCTGTGCTAAATCCACAGCTCTGATATACTGTAAACATGGTGAAAAGTCGCTCCTGGTCATGTATTAACTGAGTTCTTCTTTACTGTTTACAGCTTTCCTTCAGCGGTGCCAGTACACAAGGTAATTCTCCGCTGTTCATGGCTTTCCTTTCATTTCTTTCACTCTAGCTAACCAGATAATGTTCAGATAATGTTTAAATAACTGTTTAACCCATTAACACCCAAAGACGTGAAAACCTACAATAGATACAACTACAAAAATAGTTTATATCTTGTGTCTGGTCACTTTGTGGCACTGTCTGTCTAACCTATATTTGAACACTATAATAAGCCTTATAGTTCATATTTCTAATTTAATTGAGTTGGAATTTTGGAAAAAAATAGCTTCGGACAGTCATTTCTCTCATTCTCAGTCTATTTCATTTTTCTGATTATTGCAGCTCTAATTTTTGTTTTTTTAAACATATTTTTATGAAAATTTTCTGTTTATCGCAGTGTATCATCTGTTTATCAAGTGACCAACAACATCAAACACATCACCTTACACACACACACACTGTCTAGGGGAATCCAGTACATTTCAGTGGGAAGCCACTCTGTGTTAGAACAATGAAGTGTTTCCCTGAAAGCCACCATTTTTACCTGTCATTTACTCTCGAGTGTAACTCATTTTGTTGGTGCTTGATTAGTTTGGTACTTGCTTGGTTATCTACAAAGATTGTTTCATAATCATATAGCCTAAACAATTACAGCAGAAGAATGATGAGCAGTAATGTGCTTCGTCAGAGGCGAAACCTTAGGGAAAAAGTATTAGAGAGCTTTTGTTTTCTTAAATGAAGGGGATTCAGCCGTTCAGGACGAGGATGGTGACTTCGAGCCGACTGCAGACATGCTTGTTCATGACTTTGATGACGAGCAGACGCTGGAGGAGGAGGAGATGCTGCAAGGAGAGACCAACTTCAGTGCAGAGATAGACGACCTCACTCGAGTGAGTTGCAGCTACTGCTAACACGCTTTAAACCTTACAAGTCATTCAGATGCTGAAAAACACAAAGAAAGACTCATCAGATAGTATTTCTGCGCATTTCTGTCTTCAGTAGCTCCAAAATAAAAGTTATGTTCCTCAGACCAGGTTATGTGGGGTTTTAACAATAGCTTTATCGGCTTTGCAAGTGGCCCTCCAGTCATAAACTGGGCCAAGGAGATGTTGGCTTCTGCAGTGATTTTCTGTGGATGACTATTCAGTGGTTTTATAAACATTTGTTGATAAACGGTCTGCTAACTTTATCTATCCTTGACAGTCAGCTTTAACTGCACCCACTGTTCAGCCACTTTCTGTGCCTGAGATGATTAATAATCTAGCGTCAGTCCATTAAACTGTTTTGCTCTGTAGTTTTTCTGATTAGATGTCTAGCAATGTTGTGTTGCTTTAGAAACCTGCACAGTATAAAGTCTCAGATCAGGATCTTGTTGAGTAAAATTACATAGGAACTGACTGTCAACTTACTTAGTCTATACACAGTACTGTGAAAAAGGCAGAGACCACCCATTCAGTTATTCAGTTGAGTATGTTATTCATTTTTCAAAGTAAAAGTGGGAAACATGCTTAACAGAAAATTACACAAAAGCATTCAACCCCAAGTGTAATAAGTAATCTGTCCATATTTAGTTTGTCCACTCTTTACTTTTATTCACTCTACCACCATTTGAACTCTTCTGTCATTCTGATCATTCTGAAACCAGTAAGTTACAGCCGTCTTCCCAACAAAAGCTGTTTCCAAAGCTCTTACTGACATTGTTTCCCTTCAAAGAGACACTAACATTCACACAAACGACTACCCAAACACACCTTTGCTGCCTTTTTTATATTTTTCTCATGTACAAAGCTAAAGGCTAAAGGAAATCTTTCTGAAGAGATTAGATATTAAATAATCCACTTGCATTAGGAAGTGGAAAGTCAAAGGAAAAGAAGTGAAAAACTGGAATAAATAAAAATATATTAAAAGATATGAAAAAAGTTGGACTCCTGACAGCCAGAAATAATCAGAAATCAGCACTTAAGACTTTTATCTTTGTGAGATTTGAGAAAATCAAGATCCATTCTTGCTTCTTGCTTTTTTTCTGAAAAACAGTTATTCTGAGAAGACATCACTATGGGTCTTAAATGATGTGTAGCTGTCAAGATGACCTTATTGAGCAAAGGAAATAAGCAAAAGCATTTGTACTAAAATGTTAATAGTGGACATCTGAGATGAGAAGTAAGACTTTATGGACTGATGAGTCTAAATGTTTGTTTGGATTTACTTGGATTGCGGAGGTGTGGGAAATTTTTCCTGCAGATTTATTTGAAATACTTAAAGCAATTGGCAATTAAGGCGAAGGCTGAACACAATAAACACAGAGAAATCTGATACTATATTTAGTTGTTGATGCTTCTGTGTCATTTTCTGCAAAATATATTTCTTGCTTTGTTCCTGATGCCAACAACAACTTAATGGGTATTTTTGACTAAAAAAGTAAATAATTTAAAGGTGGTCTCTGACTTGCACAGAACTGCACATCAACAACAGGGGTCTTCTGTTGTGAGTATGGGACTTCAAAGTGGTCATTCAGACCAGTATGAGAACTTGAGCACCCGATAGTGAATATCAGTGTTAACATGTATGTGTGCTCTGGGTATGCTACAGGAAGGAGAGATGCCTCTTCACGAGCTTCTAAAGATGTATGGTTATGAAGGAGATTCGGCAGAAGAAGAAGATGAAGGAACAGAAGAGCAGGAAATTTCAGAGAAGGATCAAAGCAGCACCGCTCAACAAAAATTCAAGGCAAGCAAAGTAAATTAAACAGCAAAAGTAAAACATGTTGACTTTAATTTTTGAGATATAAAGGTCTTGACTGGTTTTCCTCTCCTGTTCTCTGTCCGTGTGCTTGGCTGTGTAAGGGGGACAGAGAGTCATGTGACCAAGTGGAGGATACCTTATCATCCAGTGATGAGTCTGCTCAAAACAGAAGGACACACGGCACAGCTCAGCTTCTCTGTCCTGAGCCATGCAGCTATTCTGACAGTATGTTCTAGACTCTAGACATTTGTTTTCATTGTAATGCACAGTGTTCTTCTGTTTTAAAAGCTTGGCATCTTCTCTGTCTTTTCCTGGCAAACTGCCCAAAACAACAACCAAATAAATGTTTGGTTCTCCTTCACTTCGTGAAGTGAATGGACATCAACACTGTGTTTGACACAAGTGATCTATTTAAATGTTTGATTCATAGGTAACTTTGCTGATGAGTCTGAAGATGAGGAATATATTCCATCTGAGGAGTGGAAAAAGGTAAAATTATGAAAATGGGTACCTCTAAACTATCATTTTTAAAGTCATACTAAATGTTCAGGTACATGTTATTTTTAATTAATGAGTTCAAATGTGTTTTTGGGCATTCAGGAGGTTAAAGTTGGACCAATGTACCAGGCTGAGACACCTACTGGGCTGTGCAAATATGAAGACAACGAAAAGGGTAAATTATGCTAAAAGACGCTTTAGTAGTCATGCTCTGTGGTTTTTGTCCTTCTCATTTGTCCATCATTAAACTTGACTCACTTCTTTTGTCCATTTTTCACCATTGCAGTGTATGAGAATGATGATCAGCTTTTGTGGAATCCGAGGTTGCTGCCAGAGAACGAGGTGGTGGATTATTTAGCTGAAGCTTCTAAACGCAGTGGGGAGGAGATCAGTGGAGAGGCCCTCCCAAAGAGGCCTCCTATTAAGGACAATGAGCAGGTAAATATGAAATGTTGTGCATATTTAAGGATTCTTTCTGTTCTGATGATGTTGCTAAACCTCAGGCTGATGTTTTCCATTGTATATATAACAGGCTCTCTATGAGTTGGTGAAATGCAACTTTAACAAGGAAGAAGCTTTAAATAGACTGAAGTTCAGCATAAAGCCTGCTAAAGGTAAGCGTGTGATGTTCTTAATTTTATATCTATATGCCTACACTTTTCTTCATTTAAAATAAGATTAAAATAATTATGAAAACCCATTTGAAATGTACTGTAAAACACATTGCACTGTGTTTATTACTAATGTTAACTAACGTTTTCAAATTTTCTAACTTTTGATAAAAACAACAGAAAATAAATATTCCTTGATCAGTGTTTCCTTGGAAAAGCTTTAAATGACTTAGTTTATTATGAATGCTTCTGTTTAATTGAAATCTCTCTTTCAGAGGACCTGTCATTTTGGACGGAGGAGGAAAATCGAGATTTTGAACAAGTTGAAGCATGTGAAAAGGATAACTCTGTAGAAGCCAACAAGGTGAGTCAGAATGCTTTCACACTTTTGATACAAAGTGTGCATGATTGGCTTAAAGTAGTCAAAATATTAAATGTCAGCCCAAAAATCATGGATGAGGTTCTTAAGATGTGCTTGTTTGTAGAGCTGGGCGATATGGGAAAAATCTAATATGATACTTCAAGAACTTTTCACAATACATGACATGTCATATTTCTTTTTTCTGATGCGCTTGAGCAGACAAAGTAGTGCCATATTTAATAAATACTATTAAAAAGAAAAAAAAATACATTTTACATACTATAATACATTAAATAGGACAAATTATACTCTCTTTGTAATCAACCGTGCAGCTGGGAAGTGTTTTTAAGTGTGTTCAGCATACTGTGACATATTGTGTCTTTATTTATCATTGTCATGATTAATTATGTCATATTGCCCAGCCCTGCGTTTGGCATAATTGTTTAAAATTTGTTATCCAGATGAGAACTAGTTTTGTGAAAGAAGGTCTTGCCTTCTATTAAATACTGAAGGATGTATGACCAGACTATTTCTTTGCTCAACAGATCAAACTCTGGAATAGAAAAGCCAGTCTTCATCCTGATGTCATGTAAGCCAACTTTCAGGATTTTACATTTGAAACGGCATTCCCTTTTTTCTTTGTTTTTAGGCAGATCTCTCTAGTGAGTCTGATTAAGTTACCTCTGAGATTTTCCACAAGTACATAGTCCCTCAGAGATTTTCCACAAGTACATAGTCCCTCAGAGATTTTCCACAAGTACATAGTCCCTCTGAGATTTTCCACAAATACATAGCGTGGAACCAAGCACATTTTTTACTTTTTAAGTAACTGTTACTATAATCCTTGCTGCAGCATCACATACTGCTTAAAGGTCACATAAAATCTTCCAAAGTTTTATCTGTCTGTTATGGGCAGAAAAACCATATAATCAGTGATAGAATGAACTGTGTCATCACCATTTAGTCAGATTGGTTTGAATGTTTGAATGTTCAATCATTCCAGATAATCAGTCTTTTTATATGTATTGTTATTTGGATTTTTTGTGATATGTCTGTATTCAGGCACGTCACAGGCCGGGTGTTGAGTGAGACGGAGAACGCTGAGGTCAGACAAACTATTGGTCATCCTGTTGCTTCCAGCTGTGGCGGTGGCCAGCTGGAAACTGAAAACAGTCTCACCACACACAAAGGTTAGGTTGCCTTCTTTTGTGTGTTAATGTTGTATATTGAAGTTCCTTTACACACACATTATTGCAAATACAGAACTTGTAAATAATTTTCACACAGCAGTTAAATATAGCTGGACTTTTAGGTGCTGAAATCTGAGAGGTGGCATTTTAAATAAAACTTAGAACTTCAACCTGTATCTTTTAGGATAGATTTTAAAGTTCTTTCTCTGTTTTTTTAAAGCTCTAAATTGTGAAGCACCTACCTACTTCACAGAATGACTGTGTTCCAATATGTGATCTTTCATTTGCTGATATTGGCTTTCTGAAAATACCTTTTTTAAAATACAGAAATGTGGAGAGATTTCTGTTATCATGCTTCTAAACTGTAGAACTCAATTCCACATTTTGTTAAGACGGTCAAGCTTAGTGCTCACTTTTAAGAAAAATTATTTTATTACATTTTTACCTCTCTTTTCTGTATGTCTTTTTTTATTTTTATGAATACTGAATAGCAACTATAATAGAAGAAAATACAATTCAAATTTAATTACTTCTGTTAAACGTATCTTTAAAGCACTTTGAGCTACCACCAGTAAGAAAAGTGCTCTATTAATAGTTATTATTCAGCCTCCTTTACTAATCACAGTCTTCTCTATATCTGTCTATACCACAGATGCTGATTTCCGTTCTACTGAGCAACTCCTTGCCTGTGTTAGTGACCACACAGGTGACCGTAGCAACACAAATGGCTCCTCACATGGTTTAGATCATACCACATCAGACACAATGTTCCATTCCAGCCCTAAACCAGACAACAGCAGTCCAAGCAGAGAACCTGTAAGTCGTTTGGTCAGACAGAGAGAGGATGAGGAGGGCTCAGAGAGCCCCTTGAAAAGACAGAAGACTGAAGTGGATCTTCTTATGAAAGCAGCTGTCTCAGGCAGCAGGATGGAGACAGTTTAACACCAGCAGTAACACTCCAAGAAAATATAGAAGGTACAGATTTGGCTGAATTTCAGGGATTCAATTTGTAAAACAAAAAAAAAAGAAAAAATCAAATCTAAGCTTTCTGTGGCTGTGCTGATCTAATTCATACCCCAAAGTGACATAATTTAGCAACCAAAAGGTTCTTGTAAGCTTTCTTTGTCATTTATTTCTATCTAGGAGCCCAAGGTATCAGAGTTCATTTATTATGAGCTAAAATGTAAAGCACTGTATCTAGTAATGCACATTAGATTTGTAACTAGATTACAAAATCACAACTACTAAAATAACAAGCTCTGTGAAGTGATAAAAGTGGCAGCTTTAGCAAAATGTAATTTAGAATTTCATTTCTTTTAAAATGAATACAAGGAGAAGAGTGTGATAAGGAAACAAAAGAAAACCTCATTACCCATTTTTTCTATGAAAAAATTCTCATTACTGATTTAAACGATTTTGTATTCAACATAATGAAGCATATCAGTTTTAGTTCTGACTGCCCCTCCGCTCCTCCAGTCTAGTTTTGGAATTTATATTTGAGCATGTGGAGACGTCCTTTTAACACTATTACTGCTAAAAGGTTTTGTAAGAAAATATGTTCATATTTTTGTATTTGATAGCTATTTATATTTTTATACAACAGTGGCTGAACATGAGTTTGGTGCAGAAGGTATATTTGTTTCTCTTTACGGGCAGCGTAAGACTGAATAGTGCTATTTATTTCCTGTGACTGTCTGTCTCAGCACTATTGCTTCAGCCACATCTTATTTTTTAAGGTTTATAGAATAATACCATGTTTGAAGGATCTTTTTAACATAATGCGAGTTGTGTAAACTTTTATCATAGTGCTGGTAGGTTGTTTTATCATTCTTATAAAATTTTATTTTTCTCTACAGTCTTTTACTAGTAAATGAATGTTCAGTATTTTTCTTTTGGTCTTTTGTCTACTTGCCACATTTCATTTGTGAACACTGTAAGCTGAATAAAGTAGTTAATTATTTCTTTGTAATCTGAACCAAGTAAAGCCTCACACACCAGCTGATATTTGTGGTAGTGGTTATGGAGAGCACGTATAGCTGTTATTCTTTGTATTTGTTTTCTTAAATTTGTTGTTGCAGCAGCAGCATAACCATGAAAACATACTTGTTTCTGAACCATTAATCTCAGGAGATCCCAAAGGGAAATTCCAGAACTCCTGTAGTTTTTTGGAAACTTCTGTTTTCACTGAGAAAATGAATTGCATTACACATGAATGATGAGGGCAGCAGGTCCTGCTTTACTTTTTTCCAGTTACTTGATTAGAAGAGATGATATGTATTTAAAAAGTGTTTGCCCCTAAATTCCACACTGTCCGGGTGTTGTAGCTGTCTGGAGCCTACTGAACCACATGCCTTTGTAAGTTTCTGACTTTCACCCACATATGAAATCTAGGTCATTTTGTCAAAATAATGATTATATAGAGATTATTTAAAATTAACTGGTAATTTGAGGTCTTCCTCCCAGTGACTGCTGGGATAGGCTCCAGCACCCAAGCCCCCTCAATGAGTAACCTGCACTTGTGTGGTAATTGCAACATTTGTTGTATTGGTGGTTTAATCCATGACCTACCACTAGGTGGTGGTGTTACACTCCAAAACACTGAATATGTTTCTCCAGTTAAGAACCAACAGGTACAAAACTTGCTGTATGAGTGCATGTTTCACTTAAAGTTTATTTGAGCGGTTAATTAGTAATCAGTCACTCTTTCACCATTAATACTCCTAAAGAGAAAACATCACTGTTGATGCTCCTGTAATTCACAAAATCTTAGAAACTGGTGGAAATGAATGCGATGTATAGCTTACAGGGGGTTGATATTCAGGACTGAACCCTGTTGAGACTTAAGTAGAGGCAGAGTGTGCTGTTTAGGCATAGAGAGCACTGGGCCTGACAGGCTGTTATAATATTCCGTGCATATTAAATGCATACTTGAGCTTCCCAGAAAAGCCACTACAGACCTGCTGCACAGAAATGTCTGTGAAAGCCCCCCCCCCCCCCTCCAGGGGTTTATTACTGCAATATATTACTCCTCCCCCACACACAAAAACTGTGCCATGCATGTGCCCACCACAGAGGTGTATAATGAGTAATCACTAAAAGCACTGTAAAGACACAGCATGAATTAATTCCATTGTCTGAAAACAATGAGAAATGGAAAGGGAGTAAATGACAGAACATGCTATAGACTAATTAAGTAGGAATGAAGGTCATGCAGAAGACCTTCAGGTAAAAAAGGTTTAGGTTATTACTTATTCCACCAGACTAATTAACTCTCAGCGATGAACTGAGTGAGAGCGAGAGATGGGAGAGCTAGAAAACCATACTAGAGCATCTCAGTTCCTCTCTTTGTATCCTCCTTTTCTAATCAGTGCTGAACACACTTCCTCTGCCCCGTCTGCGGGTCCCCGGCTGTCTGCAAACACAGCGCTCCCTGCTGAAAGAGGGAATTTTTAACAGCAATTAACTCTTAATAGCTTTACCCAGAGCTCACACTGGCACTGTTGCTCTCCCCATTCTGCCCCTTCCTGCCACATTCAACAATGGCTGCATGATAATTGATGAAATACCCCAGGTGGAAGGCAGCGCTAAATGTCATCTATCCCGCTGAAATGAAGGATTTACAAAAGACTGAACACTGCTGTCCACAAAAGCGCTTCATCCCACTCTGAGATACGGGCAAGGACCAGACCTTGAAAACAAAGGGAAAGTACTATTTCACTGTGAAACAGATGAATGCACTGCTGGATACTTCCTTGCTGCTCTGTTTGGGATGATGGGTGGGGTGTATCTCCTGGTGGTAGCAAAAGGTTAGTTAGTAAAGGCAATGTGGTTAATGTGCAGGAATAATTTGTACGAGTTGTTGAGAGCCAGATGCATTGGATTATTTTCTTGTTGAAAGGGGCAGTCCACTTAAAATTCTTCCATAACACCAACCTGTATCTATTCACTTTTATTAATTATTAGCAATGTTGGCATTTACATCTCTTTAAAGACAAATGGTTTAAAGCAGGGCTGCCCAAAGTGTGACCCACGAGTTGGCCTGTGAGGACTTGTCACCGTGTGGTCAGGTGTCTACATACTTTTGGGCATATAGTGTATACAACATTGTTATTTTCCTCTTAAAATTGTATTTGTATTATCGTAGCATCAGTGTTCATTTTACCAATAGTGTTAAAAATTTAGTCCTTACCATCTTTCTTTTAGCATATATTGCTTGTCTTTCTGGTCCTCAACACCACAAGCATTACATTTCGCCCTCCAAGAGAAAAAGTTTAGGCACCCCTGATTTAAAGACATGATTTAAAACGGCTGTGGCGTACGACTCAGAAAAAAAAGAATACCCCTGTATTATGATAAGTGGCAGTGTGTCTGCAGAGATCAGCTAAATAGCTGAGGTATCAGATTCCTTTTAGACCAATTAGGTCATAAAATGCCCCCCCCTTTCATCATGCACACAGTGATGTCACGCAGAAGCAAGATCCTCAAACAACAATGGAACCACGGCCGCTCTTAGATACCATGGCAACCTTATGAATCATATCCATCAAATGTCTTAGCTACTGTCGAAGAGAGAGGCCACTGGGGTTTATTCTGTTGTCTTTCTCATTCAGTACAAGCTAATGCTGAATAGAGACATTAACCAAATTAGCAGCTATGCAGTGGGGGGAGGTGTTCCTGCCAGAAGCAGACAAAGAGCCACCATCATCATCGTCTCTGGGGAGCCAGACACAACACACACTGGGAGACGCTACCAGTCAGGAGCCTACATGCACGGTAAACTGACTACACCAATTAAAGAAAGAAAGAGAAACCCAGAAGTAAGTGAACGCACCGGCCCTGAATAACTGAAATTGCATTGCTGTTGAATGGAAAGAGACAATCTAAGGCAAAAACAGATTTTTATCGATTTAATATATCAATATATAGAGATATTTATCAACAGCTCATTTTCATACAAATGTGAGTGAGACCATTTGGCATACAGTACAGATATCCCATGTAAGTACAGTGTCACTAAATTAAAATCCAACCCCCAAAAGAAAAAAAAAACCCTACACAGACACAAACACAAAAAAAGTACATAAACACAAACAAGGCACCAATAAATTAAACGGATAATCCTCTTTTTCAACAAAGAACCGAATCTATTAAATAGAATTAAATACAACATGAATGCCTATTTCTGCAATGATTTACTGTTAAAAATCTAATTAAATTAAACACACAGAGGAAAAAAATGAATTAAATCACTTTGGCAGATTAATTTTTAGTTACAATCAAGTAGTAAAGAAATCCAGTGCTCTTGTGTACAAATAAATTCATATATGGTCTACACTCTTTCTTATCCAGGAGGCTAATATACATATCCTTTTAAAGAAACGTTTAAAACATTATCAAAAGTTTTGCTGTATGAAAACATATTTACAAATCATGATTCAAACCCAGTGGACAGCTCCCATCAACCCCCTCCCCCCCCCCTCCCCCCACGTAATCATTTACACAGTGCAGAAGGCTTCTCGAAAAAGTTTGTGCAACAAACAGTGTAGAAAATATCTTGGATATGGATGTGGAATGGACATGTTTGTTTGAATGGTTTGAATGAAAATAACAGACCCCTTCTACCTGCTTCCTGATACTGTACATCGACATATGAAGAAAAAGAAAAAAAAGAGGAAAATTTGCTTGGACATTTTTTCAAGTAGTACACGATCTCACAAGGGAAATCAAAATGGAGGTCATAATATCCACAGATTACGAAGTGAACCAATAGGAATGTCACCAGGGTGAAAAGGACCAAGCTTTACAGTTAAGTCACCAGATATACCTTTCACAAGTCAAATCACTTGGGGGGCTTTGCTCTCAAAGTCCACCACACGGAGGAGGGAGTACTGTACAGTTTCAGGAGAGCTCATTTGTCCAGTGTGTTTTTTCCCCATGTGGAGGAAAAGCTAGCCCTTTCAAACACAAGATAACTTTCTGGGGCCATGAAGAGGATGAGGTTGAATGAGCAGGTGGGGTGAGAAGGTTGGAAATGGTTAAAAATCTGATGTTAGTCACGATGGGTAGAGATGAAGAAGCAGCTCGGTGCAACCCTGCACTGCACCATAGGACAGCAGGGATAACCATTAGATATGCATAGAGTAAGAATGCAGAAAGGTCGACAAAGCACTGGTAGTCATCTACAGAGAGGTTGAGTTTTAGCTGAAAGACTCTAAAAGCTTCTTCTAGAACTTTATGAGACCGCAAAATAAATTATGGTTGGTAACATGTCTCTATGTATCCCTAACTTACAGAACTCAAATAGTCTCCAAAAAACCTTGATAGCCAGAGTCCTCAAAGCATCAAAGCATCCCTTTAAAAGTGTTTGAAGGTCTGAAGATGAGCGAACTCCATAGCAGCACCTGAAGTTCTGGAGTCACGACTACTTAGAAAAGGATGTCTGTGCAGAACTCTGATCTCTGAAAGCAGAAACACTAACCATATATATTTATGTACACATACAAAACACACAAATATCCAGACCTAGTCTGGAGAAAGACAAGTATTATTACCCTGTATTGCTCGTCTAAGATTCTCCAGAATCTAAGACCTATGTGGTTCACATTATTAGACCTGGTGTCAAAGGAGTATCTGAAGTACAAGTCCTACAACATTAGAACATTACAAAATGTAGTCTATTACTTTAGCAATGTTACAAAAGTTTTTTTTTTACTAACAGTTTTTAAACATCACTGTCATAACAGAATATGTCTGTAGCAGAAAGAAAGACTTTATCTTCCATGCACATCCACAAAAATCAACATGTAATTTTGGACAAATTTTTTTGGTCCATCATTCGTCATGACATGTTCAGTTATGAGTGATGAGAATTTAATATGACAGCGCTAAAATTAGTTTTTGAAACTGGTCCACGTGAAACACCACTGAGCATGAACAGTGGTGGATTCCTACAAAAGCAAACTACGATAGGGATATATCTGCCGGCTTCACATCACCCTGACAGATCAAATTCATCGCAGCACTGCCATCCACAAAGATGGAAAGCTACAAGAATAGTGAGAGGGGGCACATGCCAGCAGAGTCTCTACACTAAAGCAGCAAACGTTGGCCATTGCAATCTGAGAAAGAACTTCACATGCGCCCACCCCTCTCTCCCACATCTCCCACAATTCATGCTGAAAGAACCTTGACCAGCTGACTCCTACACTAGCAAGCATGCAGTATCTTATTGGGGGAGTTCTCTTTGAAATGTCGCCGGTGTTGTACAAGCTCTATGCTTTACTAGGCATGTCACAGGAGAGAATAGCAGAGGGGGCCAAGAACAAACAGGCACTCCAGATGCAAGGCCACCCACACGCGGCGCAGCACAGTACACATACACACAGATGATGAGGAGTCAACAGTCTTGCACACCCTGTTCGCGAATCGCTTAAGAGAGAAATCTAGCCCAAAAAAAAAAATCTTCACAGAGAATTCTGCCACACCAATGTAATCAAAACGTACCATCTGGCAATTGTGAAGTCTTATTATCAGTTCTGAGCAGGCAAATGCTGCTCGTTCTGGAGAGAATGCCAGAGCTCATACCACTTTTCTCTTAGCACATCAAAGTAAATAAGAGAAAATCTCTTCTTTTGTGTGCAATTCCTCTTTAAGCCAAGGCTTATATTGTCAGGGTTGCACAGTCTACTAAGGCGACAGCATGGCTCAAACATGCTTAGGTCACCTTGAACAGCTTCCATATGTACAGCAGTGTGCCAGCTTGACTCTCTAGACTTCAGGGCTTCATTACTTTATCAGGTTGGATTTAAACCTGTGTCTTACAGGGGTCCAATCAGCTGAGCAGTGTCCCAGAGATGAAATGGTACAGAGATAAACGACCACTCATTCATCTTGTGGACCGTACCGGATGGGCTCAGCATGACAGACCCGGATATGAGCAGGAAGCTCATATGCCTGGCTCAGAGGACAGTCAAAGAACAGTATCTGTGATTAATCTTCTGTACAATTAAGTCATGTCACATGGTATTTAGTGTCATCTTCAGTAGCTAAACACAGGCAGGAGGAGTAGAACAAATCTCAGCACACTCAACTCTGTTTTCAGGGCTGATTTTCAATCAACCTCATTTGTTTATGTGTGCATGGTAACATATGACTGAGGTAAAACCAAAAATATATATATATACTAAACTGGTAACAGAAACCTATGCAGGAGTACTGATGTGTTTTATCCCTGCAGATGATTAGGCTGGGAAAAGCTCAGGAGTAGCGAGCTCTGGTACAAGGAAGACCCAGTGCTGGTGTGCTGAAGAAAAAGACACGTACAGTGTGGTGAACTTCCTTTCCTGCTCCAGATCCTTATACGACACGTTAAAAAAATCATGAAAGATTATGCCTGGATCCATTATGTATGGAAGACATCTAAGTACAGTTAATGTGGTACTGGAAGATTGCTGCAAGAAAAAAAACATTAACTTTCAGGACTTACTGGTTTCACCACTTACTTGGTCCTGTTTATAATAGCAAACAAATCATTGCTTCAGATACCGCTTCAGACCATCTGTATTGTTTGCATCAGAATTTGACATACATTATGTATGCAAATTCCATGCCCCATTTCTATTCAGTGTTAATTTTATGAACATCTCATGCCAATAGAGCAGATTAGCCACCGTCCCCTCCCCTGAGCTGTGTTCCGCTGTTTCCTATGCTATTTGCCTCTGGCACAGCCATGCCCACAAAGGGTACTCACTTCTGTATCCACGGCTCAGCCCCAAACAGGCTTAGCATGTTTACATCAGCCAAAAAAGAAAGAAAAAAAAAAACAGCAGGTAATTAATGAAACATAGCAGGCCATTCCTGCAGTGCACGCTGCAGCAGCCCCCATCAGGAGTTCTAATAGGACATGTCTGTAAGGTTAGTCATTATTAAGCAGCATTGACTACTACTGTTCCTATGGGTAAAGGCAGTAGTAATAGTGCTATAAAGAAGCTAAAAATAAGCAGAGGTTATTGTTAGTCTGTAATGACTGCTGATTCTGAAAGAACAACTACAGGCTTCTACAGACACTAAAAGACAAACCCAGTTTGTCTGGTAGGACTCAGACATGGAGAGCAAGCGCCTGTGTCCTCTGCTCTCTCTGTGTGCCTCCCTGTGTAGCGGTGTAGTCTCCCCAGGAGACCATGGGTCCGAGACGTGAGGATGGATGGACACAGGGAGGCAGGGAAGGGAGAAGGGAGGGATAGAGGGAAGGAGAAAATGGCCTCAGGGAAATCCATCATCCTCCATACTGAGCGCCACGCGCTGCAGAGAGCACATAAAAAAAAACAACAAAAAAACAAAAAACCAAAAATACTGTTACATACATACAGTGCTGGATAAAGAGTGGAAGAAGGAAGGAAGAAAAGAAAGAAAGAGAGAAAGAGAGAGATATTGAAGCTGACCACAATTATTTTTCACAGTTGTTTGTGTTCACAAACAATGTGAATTGGGGCGCGTTTTAATTTGCTGGATTGGAGGCCATACGATGCAAATGAAGAAAGCAGAAAACATGCGGAAACAAGCTTTTAGGACTTATGAAAACAACTACAGTTCTAAATTCCATCTGGTGCTGTAACACCATTAGAGGGTAGCAGTAAGTAATATTTGTTTACTTAAGCTTAAGCTGTTTCTGTAGTCTGCAATATCATAACAACTATAGCAATTTGGCCACTTTAGGCTTGTACTTTAATAGTTTAATACAATGAACAAAAAAGGACAGTTAAATTTAAAGTTTAATTTCAAAAGACAGTTACATTTCTAATCATATTCATTTATAAAGCAAGTAATTGCTAAAATTTAATGATCTCTAGAAAGAAAGAAAGAAAGAAAGAAAAAGAAAAAGAAAGAAAGAAAATGAAAAGAAATACAATAGAAAGGCATGGAGAGAAAATATGAGAGGGAGTGTGTGTGCTTGTATGTGCTGGGGCAAACACGTGGAAGACGAGTCACAGACTCAGAGATGTCCAATAGGCAGATTTCCGCATCCCCCGGAACAGCTCCACTGGAGCACTGGAAGGAATCTTGTTCTGCAGTTCAGTCACTGGGACAGCCCCCCTCCCCCAGCCCCACTGACAACTCTATTTCAGCTTATAGCTAACACTCTGACTGGAGAAGAGCGCCCTACAGCTCAAACTCTGCACAGAATCCTCTCTCTTTACTGGGTATTAGGAGGCGAGGCCACTCTCACGCTGACACTGGAGCAATCCTCCCTGTCCCTGGTCATCTCACCTCTGTGGCATAAAGTCGTGCCATCATACCAACCAATTCAGAAGTTACTTTGACCATTACAACTTAAAGTCTGCTCTTTTCTAGCAAAGTACAAGTCAAGTACAAGCTTATGATTACTAAGATACTATCAACGTATTAATGAACCATAAGATCCAACCAAATATACACTGAAGAAACAAACAAAACACAGTTTCCTCAAATAGATTGTCCAGTCATCTAAGGTGCTCATTACCCATCCCTACCTCAGCCACACCGGCTCTGGGAGGATCACTGCTTCCAAGTTATCAAACATCAAACAAGAAATATAATGCTAAGACACACACTGTGACACAGACCAAACAAAACCAAATGCTTCTAAGAGGAAGAACAACAAGACTGAGATTCACTTCCAACAATGTATGAAAATGAAAATGTGGTGAAGTGTGAATAGAAATACTGTAAAATCTGGTGGATGAAGGATGCATGTCAGAACGTGTTCACTTTCGAGTGTAAAAAACATGAGAATGTGCGTATCTAGTGCTGCAGAGTGGTCTCCTCTCCTAACATCAGCATGTGCTGGCCATGTCTGGTTTGGCCCTGGTCTCTTTTCATCCACACTTAATCACCTTCCCTTTCCTTCACTTGGTGCTTGCTAACATGGGTGCCCCTGAGTACCAGTGAGCTGCCGGATCGGGGGGCCCTAGGGGCAGAGCTATGAAGGGCTGTCTGGCGCTGCCACTCACGGCTGGGTAGACGTGGCCGATCTGCTCGCTGCGTCCGATGTGGATCTCATCGTCATCATCGTCCTCCGTGGTCTTGCGGTACACTGGGTTATCGAAGTTCATACTCTTGGTGTTGCGTCGCCTCCAGTTGCGCCAAACCAGGTAGCCTCCGGTACACAGCAGGCCGATGACCACTGTGGCAAGGATAGGAACTGCATGCGTTTAACACACAGCCGACAGACACGGCGAGGGTGTTAACACAGCCAGAGGACACTGAGCAGCGCTTCATGACACATTCAAAACACACACAGCAGCTTGGCACAGATAGCTCAAAAAGTGGTTCCAGTGTTTGAGAAGCTTCACAGATAAAATATTTCAAATTTCTCCAAAGAGATGGCCACTACTTTCAAATACCAGATTAATCAAAATGACCTCTTGATACAGAAGTTCCAGTGTTTTTCAATCAAATCTCTATTTGCTGCATCAGTCTTATCACTTTCCCTAAGCTTTTCTAGTATTTAAGTGTGATCAGACAGAAGCCTGTATATCTCTCACACAAAGGTAATGAATTACAGCGCTTTCTTAATTCTGGAAAACCAGTCCTATACATGACAGGACAAATTGTACAGAATAATATTTGCAGATTGATTAACACATTTTTGATAGAAGAGTTCACTGAAGCATTCTACAAAAACACGTTTTGCATAAACATTTACTTACGAATTCAGTACCTGTTCATTGGCTCCTATTATACAGCGCTGTGGAAAAGTATTTGCACCTTCTTGATTTTCTCTGCATGTTTGTCACAGTGAATGCATTTTGCTCTCTAACCAAAATCCAATATCAGACAAAAAAGAACTTTATCAAACACAAAACATTTTCTAAACTTATTATTTCATTTATTTAAGGAGCAAAGTTATCCAACACGTGAATCACCCATGTGAAAAACAGTTGTCCCCTAATAACTTGATCTTGATCTCGACCTCGCTCCAACTATCATTTCCTATCTGATATGAGCCTTTCACACCATTGTGGAATTTGACCCCACTCTTTTTTGCAGAGGGTGAAGTCAGGACTTTGACATTAGTTTTGTTTTTTGAGCCATTCAGATGTGGGTTAGCTTTTCTGTTTTGGATAATTCTGCTGAACCTGATTCAGCTTCTGCTTCAGCTCATGGACAGATTCCTTAGGAATTCTCTAATGCAAAACAGAATTCATGGTTTATTTAGTTATAGCAAATTGTCTACATCCTGAAGCAGCAAAACTTCCTCACATATTCCTGCTACCACCACCATGTCTTTACAGAACGTATAAATGTTCTGTAAAGAACATTGCTTTACAATACATATCAAGAGGCCTGTCTTGTTCCAAAAGCTACATTTTGAACTAGGCTGTCAATTGAACATCACCTCAAACGGCTTAGGGATTTTGATTTTTTGAAATTGAGAGAAGGGCTTTGATGTTTCTTGTGGCTAGCCTTTATGAACTGAATGACGTATTTCAACAGCCTTTTTCTCCAGTTCATCACTTTTGGGTTTTCTTTTGATTATGGCCAAGAGTGCTTGTAAAAATTTGTGGCAACTAAATAAGCCTGATGGGCTGGAAGCATTCAAGCCTGATTGTGTTCAATCAGCCGAATCTCTTTATCAATTAAACTTGGTTAATTGGTTGCTTGAGTAGATAAGTAAATACTTTTTTCCCTACACAACTGATTTTCATGTTGGATAACTGTGCTCTGTGAATAAATGGAAAAAATGATTTAGTCTAATATTACATTTTCTTTAAACATCTACAAGCATACAATCAGACAAATATGCAATAACAGAGAAAATTAGAAGGGGGCATGTACTTTTTCACAGCACTAAGTCAGTAAGTTTTCTTGCGCAAGTGCATGTCGAAATGACTGTCTGTGGAAACTGACTGTACACTTCAAATGTAGCAGATAGAGATGTATTGAAAAAATGCTGGATTATTCTTTTAATTATGAAGCATTATTCCTAAAAAATAATAAGGTGGCTGTGGCCAGAGTTTCTGAACTACAAAGAGAGCTGAAAAACAGCATATCAGAGCCAGAGCTGCAAACAGGCATGCACATTCACAATGGCTTTTTGGGAAAGGGGTGCATGCTGAAGGTCCTGAAGGCACAGAGAGAGATGGAAGTGGGCTTTGTGTATGTGTTTATGTGAGGGGGGACTGCAGTACATTGCTATTCAGGAGGAAACGATGACCATGCTTGGCTTCACTGCATTCACTGAATGCTGGCTAGCCCCTCTCCTAATTTAAAAGATCAGCAGTGCCTGTGCTAGTCCCCTGGAAGTTCCCCTTAATTGCTCCTTTGTCTGAAAGACACAAGAGACCTCCTCATGATGTGTTTTTCTCCTCTCTCCCACTTCTATAGAACTGCTCCACACAGCGAGAATGTAGTGTCTGTCTAACTGTCTTTTTCCAGCCTAAGCACTCAAAAAAGACAGTAATCAAAGATAAGAGGAATAAGAGAGGGACTGAAATTACAAAAGGAGCTGAAAAATGATTTTTTGAGGGACAATGTTTTACTTTTAGTGACCTCAATTATGAACATGTGCAAGCACAAGGTCATATTCACACTCAGCAAGGCAGATGGCAATCAGCATTCATTAACAGCTATGGATCAAGGTTATCAGTTTTACCTTTTTGCATCAGTCTCTAGAACTATATTATTCATATTTGTCTTTTAATTTAAATTTAAACTACATTTAATTTAGTTTTAGTGCTTTTGTTATTAGTTTCAATTATACAAAGATATTTCTGTTTACTTTCTGTTTACTGGATTCAGTTTCGTTTCAATAATAATATTAAATATATATTAATATAAATATATTTAATAAAATATTGCAATCAGACTGAAGTGCAGACTTAAGCTGTTTGGGAAAAAACAAACTGCACATGCAAATCAACAATGTAAATTTACCTGATATACTGTAACAGTGATTAGGCCTAAACAATCTGGGGAAAACACTGAATTGTGACTTTTCAGACCAGTATAGTGTCTGAGATTATGTTAAAGCCTGATTTGGGCGGTGCAGTAGTCCTGTTGCCTCACAGCAAAAAGTGCCTGGGTTCGATTCCCCGCCTAGGCAACCTGGGTCCTTTCTGTATTGAGTTGGCATGTTTTATGGCATGCTCCTCCCACAGTCCCAAGACAGGTGAGTTGGAGGTACTAAACTGGCCATAGGTGTGAATGAGGATGTCTACTGCCCTTTCATGGACTGTGGACAGTATTTCCTGCCTTATACCCAATGACCACTGGGATAAGCTCCAGCATCATCTTCACCCTCAGCAAGGTGGATGGCAATCAATATTCATTACTGGCTATGGATCAAAATTATCGCAGTTCTGCCTTTTCATCTCTTTCTTGAAAACTCAATTTATTTAGTTAGAATTACAATAGCAGTTCTTGCCATTTAAAAAACATGCTCCTTGAATTGAATTTTCGATATAAAAACATTTAATCTCTCGTGGAGGAATGCAATCAAACTGTTACAACAATGTTCCAATATGTAGTGTGAAGCCTTCATAGAAGAGTTGAGATTGTTACTGCAACAAATGTGGAACAAACTACCAAGAGATACATATACAGATGCCTGCATACTGCCGCATGATGTTGGTTTGGGTAAAGCTAGTTTAAGATTCTGGCCATAAATATCTAAATGTAAAAAGCAATAACATTAAGCCCCCCAACCCCCCTGTGAAAAACTTGTGGCACATTGTCTAAAGGGGATGTCATCTTCATGTATAGGACAGCATAATAATGCAAAAAGCATGCCCAAAATTTCCCTCTGAAAAGTCCAAAGAAACCTTAATAATTCCATTTCAGCCAATAGCATTGTTTTCTTATGAATGGCTACTTAGGACTCTCCCGAGGAAAATATCATTAAAGCATGTGGCTAACACTCACAGCAAAGGCAAAATATGTGCAGGAGAATAAGAAGAGAGACATGCAGGATTGATACAGAGCATCAATACTTACCTATGGGGATGACAATACCCAGAACTGCTACAGTAATGTTGTTACCCAGGAGGAAGTGATCACTTGCAGCTGCAGACAAAGAGTGAGAGGGGTGGGGGGGTGGGGGTCATTATATCCTAATTGATGAGAGCACTCATCATCTACTACTTCACTGACTCATAACTCTAAATTTATGTAAAAAGCATTGCACCTCACATAAACCTAACAGTAAAGTATGATTTTACATTAAATACAGTGAAAACAGAATGGCACATTAACAGCACAGGAAGGACGAAGTAGAGCAACTGAAAGGTTGAGGTAAGAGCAGGACGTTAATTTCTCCTGCTCTGTTGGACAGCTGCATCCTTCTCTTCACTTCATGGAGCACAGCAGCCATTTGCTTTGGCAGTGTACCAAAATCTCAATCTCTCTGCCACACACCATCTCTCACAAACACACATACAATTTTACTGAGGAGTTACTACTTCCAGTTCGCTCTCTTAAATCAGGTTTCTGCAAAGCACAGACACTCCCAGCAAATAAATCCTACAATTAGCACATACAGCCACCATTATCCAAAACACAATTAGCGTCTGATAATGGAGTCTGAGCCCAGAGATTAAGAGAACCAGAGGGGACGACACGAGCATACAGATAAAGCCTGATAACCCTAAAAGAAAGTGCGTAGCATATGAAAAAGCGCACTGGGTAAAAGACACAATGATATTCAGGGCACAGAAGATGCTACTAGAGGAATATTTAGAATAATGACTGAAGAATCAGGTGGATTGTACTATTTTGTGACCAATTTTTATGTTTAAAATAAGTACTGATATATCACACCTACATTTACACCATACACATCTTCCTCACCTTAACCTTTATTTAGCATACCCATTATTTCACTGAATCCAGGTTGGAGTGCCAATCAGAAGAGACTCCGATTCAACCACATAGGCTGCCAGGCATTGTGTAGGCCTATTTTCAGACATTTTGGGGGAAGGTGCTGAACAGGTAATGGGTAACTTGAACAAGATTGAAACCTAATTTAATTTACACCATATTGCAGATGCACTTATTAAGAGAGACAGTGTAATAATCTTTCAAAAACCAGAGCCTTTCAAGGCAGACAAAAAAAAAAAAACTCAAAAAGGCATTTGACACTCAACCTGCAGCATAAAAGCTTCATGAAGTCAACAGTCCTTTCTGTGTGGAGTTTTTATGTTCTCCCCTTTCCTACCACAGACATGCAGTCAGGCTAATTGGACATGCTAAATTACCCCTAGGTGTGATTGTGTGTGTTGATGTATAGGTCTGTTTGTCTGCCTTGTGATGGACTGACGACCTGTTCAGGGTGTATCCTGCCTTCCGCCCAATGACAGCTAGTATAGGCTTCCATTATTGTCATAACACATTATTGTGTTTTGCTGCATTATAACATGCTATCCTAACACTAAAGGTTGTGTTTTTATGCATTTTATATGGCAGGTTTTCCTAAAGCATTCATCATTGACCTTAAGGGTCTTTTTTCAAAGTCACATTCTACAACTCTGCTTTATTCCATTCTGATGGTTATAAAATATCCAGGCAACCATATTTTTAGTTGGAGTGGGAGGCTGGTTCTCTTGAGCTCCAGTAAAGGAATTGAGTGGGTAAAAAATAGCTCTGCCACAGAAAGGCTCCATTTAATGTGCTGAGCAGGTTGAGACCTACACTTATAAAAAGTACTATTGGCAAACAACTTTTCAAACTTTAGGAGTAACTATCAGTATGAAAAATAAAGTGCTCCACTGTTATTGTAATGCAGGCACACTGTATGTGCTTGATTGGATACATTATTTCATTTGTATAGTAACTACAGTCATCAATCACTTTAAACAAACCACCAGAAATAAACTTTTGTACTACCTGTAACTCACTCATGCAATTACAAACTTGCATTATATACACAACATATAGCGATGCTGTAAAAAGTCACTGCAGACCGATTCTCTGAGGCAACCTCCTCTGTATCTTTATCTCACAGAAGGAGGCAGTTCCTGTTCTTCTGGAGCCAGGCATCAGTGTAGCTGGGCAGGACCACTTACTGGGGTGGGGTGGAGGGGATGAGAGGGGAACGGAGAGGAACAGGGCCCAGAGCAGTGTTCATCAGTCAAGCCTGGCTGATCCTCTCCCTCCACTGCCTGCCCTAATTCAGCATAGAGGCATGCTGCTACCTACAACTATTGCCACAGCCTAATCTATCACCCTCAAGTGGCCCAAGCACTGCTCAGCAAGCAAATTCTCCCACACACATTAACTTTCAGAGGCAGAGGACTCCTTCTGCTGCTGCAGGGAATGCTGCTCAGTCAGGAACTCGATCTCATTTCCATATCTAATGTACAGAACAAGCTGGAGGTTTGTTTAACTTGATGCAAGATTTCCAAAGAGAGATAGAGGAAATGGAATAATTCAAACATACTCAGAGGCAAATGCTGCAAATATGCATACACAAACAGATATGTACAACATATTTACTCATTTGCATGCACACATTTGTTTTTATGCCTTGTGAGGAGATGACATTCATATGTTTCATGTACAGTACTGAACAAATGTCAGAAATTTCATTTATTTAATTTCCAATTAAAATAGCCATTAAGTCCAAGATAAGTACATGAATGCAACAAACGTTTTCTCTGCTGAATTGGTTTATATTTGCAGATTCTGAAAAAAAACTTTTTGGTTTTAAAGTGTTAGGTTAACTCAGATTTTCTCTGTTTTTCCAAACATTTAGCATATGTAAATGTACAATGTTCTGAAAATGTATAAACAGAAGTGTACACAAACACATATACCCTACTACTCATGAGGTTGGCCATCACTGATTCTGCATCTTATATATTTTCTGCTGCACTATTGCATTGTGCCCTCAAATAGGGGGAGGGTATTTAGTGGTCATCATGATTACTAAACAATAAAAGCCCTGCATCTGCTGCACACCCACCCATCCAGATAGGTCACTCACCACGGTGTGAGAGGTTGGTGTTCTCGCCTTTTGCCCCATCACTCTGGGATACTGTGCTTGGACTAGTTGTCTGGCTGCTGTCTGCTGTTCTCTGGGTGGAGGTATGATGTTGCCATTGTGGTGTGGTGCTGGTCTGGGTGCTGCTGGTCTGAGGGCTGCTTGTAGTAGAGGATGAAGCTGGAGATGAATGCGTGGAGGTAGAAGACAGCGGAGTCGACGGATTTGGAGCTGTGGTACTGTGTGCGGTTGTATGAGGTGAGATGTGAGATGCAGATGTGACAGCAGCAGCAGTTGTAGTTGGAGTAGTAGAGGTGGTAGTACTGATGGTTGTACTGATGGTAGTTGTAGTAGTGGTAGATGTAGAGACAGAAGTGGTGGTTGGAGTTTCTCTTGTTGTGGTAGTAGTGGAAGTTGTAGTGGTTGTTGTCTTGGGATTTACCACTGTACAGAGAGAGAATGAGTGAGTGAAAAGGAGCACAGGAGAAAAGAAAGAATATTACATGCACAAACAATGCATAACAATACTGTGCAAAAGTCATGAATCACTTTTCATATATTTAATTTTCAGTCATAATGGCCATTAACTACAAATTATTCATTAGATGGAAAATAATCCACTTGCATTTGGAAGAGAATATTCAAAGAAAAATAAGTGAAAATATAAAAAGATTTTCCAGAACTGGAGATCAAAACATTCTTAAATGTTATTGGGAAATGTGATTCCTAACAATTGTACAATGCCTGGTAGACCACCGAAATTGTCAGCATCAGACAAAGAGTACTCAAAGATTTCTTCTTTAAGAGAGAGGAGAAAAATCAAGCTCCACTCTTGCTTCAGATCTGAAAAAAAACACAAGTGTTTCTGTCCATCCTTCCACTGTGAGAAGACAATTCAACACTATGAGTCTGAAAAGAACAACGGACTGACCACCCCAAATGCCAGACTTCAACATCATTGCATGTGTTGACGATTACTTGGACTGTAAGACTCAGACAACCAGGCAACCAAGTTCAAAGACTGATCTCTGGAGGTGTGGAAAAATATTCCTGCAGATCTCTTTTAAAAACTAGATTAGAAACCAAGACTGGTGCAAAGAATGGAATCTGTAATAAAGGCAATGGGTGGACACATTAAATACTGAAACTGATATTCTATTAGTTGTTGAGTATTCTGTATAATGTCTGTTAAATATATGTTGTCTGCTTTTTTCCTGATTAAAAGTAAAATGGTGGTCTCTGACATATGTGAAAATCTACACCATTTGTGTGAATAACTGTTTCAGAGATTTGCTTGCATTGTGTTTTTCATAGATAATCAAGATTATGTAATGTTGCATTGTTTGAATGCAAACACACTTATAAGTAATCAGTTAGCCTGGCCACTTTGTACAACTCTAAATGCTGTTTAGGATTAGTTTTCAAATCTGGGTATGTTATTTAAGTGTAACCTAGATGAAACCATTCTGCTGTTCTAATATATGTTAGTTTTAAGTTTTAACAGCTACTAGCTCCTAATTGCAGTAATGTTATTAGTCATTGTTATTCACTCCCTCTCAGAATTGAGAGGAAAGAGGAGAGGATAAGTGGGTGACACAGAAAAGAGATTTTTTTTAAACTTATTTATTTATTTTAGCAGAGAGGGACACTGCATTGAGACTGTAGAGTTGGAGCAGAAATAGCTGGAGTTGATTTAAAGCACAAGTGTGTGTCTGTGTGTCTGTGTGTCTGTGTGTGTGTGTGTGTGTGTGTGTGTGTGTGTGTGTGTGTGTGTGTGTTTCTCTTCACAGCATTTAGAGTTTGCAAATTTAGACTTGCAAGACTAATTTAGAATTATAAGACTAAGGCTTAAATTTGAAATAAAAACTTTTTAATTACGTTTTAATTACATTGTAATTAACAAGACACTGTATTATCACTACTTAAAAGCAACATGCCAGTGATTTATCTATGAGATTTTTCATGTAGCCGATAAATCTATGGGATCTTAAAAATGATGGTTTAATGAACAATATACTTTTTGTATTATCACTTTTTTCATTTCATCAGAAAATTATGAAAATAGAATCTTTGTCATAATCACTGGTTGTGATAAAATAACACAAAATGGTATCACGTGATAAAAAAATAATACAATATGTGTTATTTTAACAGATTTGTTTGCGAGCAGCCTTGTATCAGGCTCTTTGGTTGGCTTACCTGTGACACAGCGGCGCATGTCTGGACCCAGCGCTGCGTCATCAGGGCAGGCACAGGTGTACTTGGGTGAATGCTCGGTGATCTGAGGAGCTCTGAGGCACAGGTACTCACAGCCTCCGTTGGGTAGACTTCCCATGTTACAGCTGTCTGGAGCTGGGAGGGAAAAATACAGAGCTTATGCTAATTATATTAGCTATGGGAACTGTGTACTCAGCACTGTTAGCATAAGAGAGTAAGTACATCTTTAAACATCAGCATAAGAGGGCTGGTAGGAGAAAATATAGATGCTACTGTTACCACAAGCAGTTTGCACTGTAGGATTGCAATTCAGCCTCTAAATGTTCTCAGCAACCCGTTTGAGATACAACTGACCCTTCGGAGAGCTCCTTATTCTTTTAACAGGGCTCTCAGGACTAGGTTACAACAAAGACGCTTTCATCTGCACAAAGAGATGTAGCAGGGTTCTTCTGCTTAGAAAGCAGTTAAATATAATCAGGCAGAGGGATTATGCAAAATCCACAGAGAAGGTGAATAAATGAAGAGATTCCATCTATAACCATCTGCTTCATAGCATTCAAAATGTGAAAACAGAAAACATTCACACCCTCCCTCAGCACTGATATACCAACATACAGAGGCACACACACACACACACACACACACACACACACACACACACACACACACCCTGTCACACGAAAACATTCTGTACCATCAAATTGCGAGAGAAAGTAAGGGATAAAAAAGAAAAAGACACTGCAAACAGTGGAGGTTCATATACAGAATATAAAAACAGCAAATTCCCCTTTATCCACAAAAGGAGAGGACAAAGTCCAAGGATTATTTTATTTCGACTGGAACATTCCCTCTGAAATGGGCACTGTGCGCTTTCTTATTGAGCAATATTTCACTTTATCCCTGCTTCTCATGAAGTATATTCAGTGTACAGGTTATGGTTTGCAGAGGTTCATGAATATTACACTCTGATCTACTGGAGACACTCACAGGCTGAATTTTATTCCTCACACATTCTTGCTTAGCATTACTTTCCTGCTATTCTTGAAATATTTAGGACATCATTTCATTTCTTTTGAAAAAACAAAGCTCATTTATGAATGAAAGTGGCTCCTGTACACTACCACACTGCACACACTGCTTTCTGATTCTTACACATTTGCTGTGGATTAAATGCATATCAAGAGTAAAAAGCAATGGCAGAATTATACTGGACAGAAAATAGTTCATTAGGTAAACAATGTAAAACTCTTTGAAAGTTAAGAGCTGCCTGTATACAGTGAGACAGACCTTGGGGCTGCCGGAGCTCATGAAACACCACCACATCCAGTGGGTTGTTGAGGTGCTGTGCTAGCATTACCACATCGTGCCCTGTCAACCGATTGACGCTGTAGATGGCTTCATCCTCCAGGTCCGTCCAGTACACTCGGTCCTGGAAAAAACAAAACAGACTCAGTGCTGGACAGAAAATGACTATATTTGAGAAATCAGGTAAAGCCTCTTTTATAAAACATTTATCTTAAAGAAGAAAAAACTGGCATTAAATCAACAGCTAGCAAGAGAAAAATGTAAACATCTCTGTGGTCTGATTGTGAGTTTATCCACTGCACATTCAAAAACCATAACTGATTCAACCAGCAAGACTAAGAGTTTAAGTTTATTTTCCACCTGTTTAAGAGACAAATGGAGGTGTCATGATAAACAATGTTTTATTTCACTCTAAAGCATCCAACTTTCTCGCTAGTTAGGTTAACCTGGCCTTCGGTGTTGTGTGCACATATGCACAAAATTGTCTACTTTTAAACAGAAGTATGTATAAAGTCAACTGAAGCTTTTTCCCTTTAGAACAGTAACTTATGCATCAACCACCTAGTTTACTGATTATGCTATTTTCTGCATTCATGCATTCATAAAATGTCTACAAGTACACTGAACACTGTGTAGAATCAAACAAAGTGTATATTTGTCTACTGAGTCTGAAAATATCACAAATAAGCAAAAACACTTATGGAGGCTAGCACAAGCTTCCTAACTAGCTAATGTCACCTTGGCAAACAAAGTAATACCATATTCTAGTCTACACTAGTGTATGTATTGGCCATGTATTAGTGTTGGCCTGGCTTTAGCTGCAAGTGTAAGCAAACATTAAATGTTACCCATAATGTAATGCCCTGTTGGTACCAATCTTGAACAGGTTCATAAACATATCAATAAATAAATAAATAAATAAAAAACAGGAACATACAACTGGGACCTTTGGTATTGGACTGATCGCCAATGGAAATAAATCACAGTTCCAGCTTTGTTCAGTGAAAGAATTGTGATTATTTTCACAGACACAACAACCACAAACACTTTGACAAAAATCATAACTGCAATCAATCGGTATAGCACCTGCATAGCACGGTGCACCCAAAACACTCAACCCAAGCAGTGTACCTTTAGATGGCAGGTACACTCACAGCAAACATTAATATTCCTGTGAATTACACTTTTTGATGAGCAGTGATTTGATAAAGTAAAAATGCTTGATCACATCTTAATGAAATTCATTAATTGTGGTCTTTTGCAACAGATTAGCCAAAGGCAAAAGCTGCCACTTCAATTCAGATTAGACAAATTGTAGGTGTTTTTCAACAGTGTGGGCACAGATACCTTGTGTAGGAACATAAGAGTGCAGACAGGATAGAATGGACAGGCTTATGGGGAAGGAAAGCAGAGAAAATGATGAGAATGCAAGCACCTGGCACAAGCTGCTAGAATCAGAGAGAAAACATAATACAGAAGGACATGGAGGGACTCAAAATTAATAAGAGGAATGTGTGTGTGTGTGTGTGAGATGGTGAGGAGTTGTGTGCATGTCTCAATGAGTGTGAGAGAGAAAGAGACAGGACTCAGTGAAAAATCATTTTGATCACGCCGCAGGTTTTTCGTCAACCTAATTAGAGCTTACGCTGTTATCTCTTACTCGTGTCTACGAGAGTCGCACATGCCTGTCTGAGAAACAACACCTCCTCCACCATTCTCTCCTACTTGGTCTCTCTCTCTCTCTCTCACTTCTGAACACCCCATATCAGCCTATCCAGCAATACCACAAACCAGTGCACAGACAGGGCCGTTACTATGACTACCAGACATTCACACTGTTTTCCCCCCCCGCGGATTTGGAAGTAGATGATCCGGGTAGGCTGAGGGAGTATGAATGAAAACAAGGCTGGGAGACACACTCTCGCTCAGGACGCTCAGAGTCGCTGCATTAGAAGTTGTTTACCAGGGGCAGCTTTTTCAAAGGTCAGCCCTGTGCCTCCCTCTGGAGCTTCAGCAGGTGCTGATCTCTGTGACTTATCAGCAGGACTCACCCTTCTGCTCTCTTCATCACACTTCAAATGCAGTCCTGCTCTACCACTGAGAAAAAGAAAAACATTTCTCATCCTCCCATGACAGCAGGATTAACCTTTGCTGAGAAAGTAAGTTTGTAATTAAGATCCACAACCTGCAGTTTCGCTCCTCTAATGAAATGAGAGTTTTCCTTCAGTTCTTTATTTTATAAAAGGTTTGGCTTGGTTTGAGAAACAAGCCCTGTGGGTGGTCCCCAAATAAGAAATAGTGGTAATCTGCATGTTTGAGATGTCGTCCAACATTACTGGTTCTGCATAACAGAAGTGCAACAGCTGAAAGATACTTAAAGTCTCAAATGCAAACCACCCCATACCAATTTAAAGAGAGATACAGTATATCTTTTAAGAAAGGTAAAACTCAAATGTTCTGTATGTTGTTACGGTCATATCAAAACCATGTAGCCTTTTTGTTTTGTTTTTTTATTTGTTTGTACAGTAGCACACGTCCAAGTCCAAGACCAACCATTGTGTAGGTCATGTAGCCTTACAAACAGTACTCTACAGTAAAGTGTTCCCAAAAAAATGATTAAAAGTCACTAATAGATAGACAGCACTTAAAGCTTTCAACTTTGAGAGAAAATCAAGCTCCTCTCTTCCTTCAGATCTGAAAACATCCATAGGTGTTTCTGTTCATCCTTCCATTTTGAGAAGATATCTCAGCATTATGGGTCTGAATGTGTAGCTGTCAAGAAGCTTTCATGAGAAAAGAAAACAGACAAATAAGAAGAAAAAGTGCAAATTAAACAAAGACGTTACTGGTGTTCTCACAACGAACTGACCACCCCAGAGCCAAGACCTAAATACCACTGAAGTCAACCAACTTCTAAGACTGAACTTCTGTGACCAAGTGTATATATGTATGCTTTTTCACGTGACATTGAAAAATATTATAACTTATTACATGGAAATGAAATGAAATAAATGAAGATTGGTCTTTGAGTTTTGCACAGTACTGTGCACATCTGAAAATGCCAGTTGTGTTATGTAAACATTTTATGATAAATGGATCACTGGAAATGGTCCAAAAATGACTTGGAATAAAATCTCATTCCATAGAGAAATCATATATTAAAGTCTCATTATATTAAATTTTTCCTTCTGCTGTTAAGTTAGTGTTTTAGATATACAAGGTTTTGTTATGACAGTGACAATGTTTTACTACCTAAAAATAGAATGTGTAGCAACAGCATGTTAATGAAGTTAAAACGGAAAGAGGTTGCTTTTGCAGCTCAAGCTTAAAAAACTTCCAAAAATGCAGAATGTGAACCAAACGTAGACTTGAACACCTACGATAGCATCTATTTTTGACAGTGGACTCAAACTCAGCCCACCAGTGATTCTTACTCTCATCTGTATAACACTACAAAGAAAATGAAAGGCTGTTGAAAGAAGCAGGAAACTATCATCAGAATCTCTCCATACAGCTGCAGATATTCCAACAGCATTTGAGCACGACCCAGTGGAGAACTTTAGCAGTAGTTTAGGAGCAGCCTCAGGGGTGCATCAGCAGCGTGGCATCTCATTTCTCAAGTATGAAGGACAAAAGTTAAAGAAACAGAGGAAAACACATTGTTTCCTCTTTGCGGGGCTTGCCCCCTGGGTGCCCCTGTGCTGAGCTGGTTCATCAACTGGCCTGTCTGGGGCAGAGGGTGATGTATGACCTGGGCTTGGTCCTGCTGCACAGCTTCTCTGGACCTGCCTGCCTGTAAAGGCTTTTTAATTTGGTTTGTGTCTTTAGCTGCTGCCAGCAACCCAGGGCCATTCATCTACTGGGCTGTGGTGCTCTCCCAGCGAGCAGCAACATTTCTAACCACTGCATGCTGTTCATAAGGAGATATGTACGTGTATGTGAGTGTGTATGTGTGTGTGAGTGTGTCAGTACATATGGATACTTTGTGTTTGAAGGATAGCAAGCAAGAGAATGATGAGAGACAGATAGAGAGACAGAGAGAGAGAGAGACATGCAGACAGAGAGGCTGAGAAACAGAGGGCCTGAATTTTGCATCAATTGCAGGCACAAAACATGCATGAAACTGGCAGGCAAACCTAAATTTGCATGTTTATATGTAAATTGCACTTCTCTTCTTCATGGATATGCATGTTGAGGGGAGGCAAAAGTCACTAAAGATATTATACATGTAGCTAATTACATATTCCATTCGATTTTTGAGCAACTTCCAGTGCTGGGTTTTTCCAACACCTTCTAAAACTAGGCGGAAATTTGCGTTGAGGTCTCAAAAGATGTGTTCTTGAGAGACTTCCTTTAACAATGGCAGCATACAGAAAGGTTGGACGGAGACATGAGCCTCCAACATGTGCTGAAAGAATGTTTACCTTCAGAATAACACTTTACACTCTCAGGACTAATGGCCTGGCTTAAGCATTTATCCTAAGTTAAATGCTTTAGGGTTACAGCTTAGAATGTAGATTTACCTTTTGCAACTGTCAAATTTTCAGTGCTGAAACTAAAATTAATTTACAATTATAGTTTCATTTTTTGAGTTTCCACTCAATAATTTCCCTGAAGAGATTTTATGAAGCTCACTTAAAACCAAAGGTCAAAATTCATTCAAGATCTTTTACACAAGTGAACCCAGATATACATACGTGAAAAGATGTGGCACAAAATATATTATGATATGGTCACAATATGAGCATATGAGCCGAACAATTAATCAATTTTATATTAATATTGCAATTTTAAAGAGTTTTAATGTTACATGACATTCAGCATTGTCTTAGTAAGTATCAAATAACAGAGCTTGTCAACTGACAGCCTTGTTTTGTGACAGTCTTGTTGGCAAAAAAAAAATCCTGGAGTTTAATTTACAGAAAATAATCACATTTAACTTGCAATTGCAATATTGGTAAGAAAACTCACAATTAGATATTTTCCCCCAATCATTCAGCCCTTGCTTACAGACCTTGCTATCGTTTCACCAACACTGTTTTCTTGGCCAGAGCAGAACTACATCCCGGCAGAACTTCATTCATTTACACTGCTAACATTTCATTACTAAACATTCATTTTCTGTTTAGTCTCAAGATTCTTGACAGCTCCATTATTCCACTGTGCCTTATGAGAAAACAGTTGGCGGTTTTCTATACATTCATAACATTGCAGCACTACTAGCAGCCCAACTCCTGAACCAGCAACCCATTATATTTAGTTTACCAATAAAATATACCAAACCTTTCAAGGACAGAAATTCTCAGGTCACACTGTCACACTGCTCGGCTGTTTATATTCAGATTCATGTAATCAGACACTCAGCTCAGTCTGTGTTGTTCTTGTATCTTGTAAAACAGAAAATTGGATAACAGCTTGATCAGAAACAGCTACAGGTCCAGGCATCATTTACTACCATCTTTTGAGCTCTGAGCTGTGTAAGCACCTCCAACGTAGTGCAAGAACCAATGGGCTTCAACAAGAATGGCTGAAGCTGACAAGCCACTTTGCTTATTATATTCACAAGGCCTAGCCCATCTGCCTGAAATGGAGCTTCTTCTTTCAGGCCTGACTAAAGGAAATGCACCATCTGTCTCTGAATACCCATCACCAGGCCTTTCAGAGGCATCACAACCAGTTTGCTTAATATAAGCTATCATCCTCTGCAGATAGCTTCCTTTAGGTGAAATGTCTATTTGACAGCCTGGAATATGAATTTACATATACACCCAATACTGAGAAAGAATGTGAAAGATAAGCTCCAGTAAAATTAATGCACTGATTTTGGATATGGAACTGTTCACTACTCTTTTTATGATTTAGATTGGGTATATATGTCTCTAATAGTCAAATGACTTACCTCAAACAGGGTGAGGGCAAATGGGTGACCCAAATGGTCCATAGAGGAGAGTAGAACTCTGCGGTTGTCTCCATTGAGATCCACACTGGAGATAAGATGGAGCTTAGAGTCTACCCAGTACAGACGTCTGCTAGACAAATCTGTTAGGAATATTGAAACAGTATTAAGGATCTATTCAAATCAGACAGACTGAAGAATTCAGATAAAGATTATAATACAGGAATTCAATTTAACACCAAAGTCTTGAAATGGCAAGGGTAGTATATAACATATTTTTATTTTTGTAGCTGACATCTCAAACATAACAATCCAGGACTTCAACTGTGATAAGAATCAGTGGCAAAACACACACACACACACACACACACACACACACACTATAAAAATACATACAAGCTCAAAGAAAAGAGAATTACTTTTCTTATTATTACTGTACTTTTCCTTTGAACCAACTATTTGTTTTCATACAGACACTGCAACAGTGAATTTCACACTTTCCCTGGCATCTCTTTTTTATCCATCTGACATGACTGCTTTTTCAAGAAGCCTCCTGCTTTAGAGAGTCAGAGAAATGATGAAAATATTGACAGCACTACTTGTGCAATTCCATTTAGTTTTTCTTAAACTGGCTGGTGATTGATGAAAAACTGAGACGGCAAATGATTCAAAGCCTTGTTGGCCACTGGAGATTGCTTCTTATTATTAGCGTTCTTTTCTTCTCTTTTTTGTGCCAGACTTCTGTCATCTCTGTTTAGTTTATTGTTTCTCTCTCTCTCTCTCTCTCTCTCTCTTCTTAAAAAACATGGATGCAGCACTGAAATTAAAATGTTTATTTTTTTACACTTCATTGCCAAAATGAGCAAAAAAACTAGGACTAGTTTGCAAAAACAAGTTTTGCATAGTATGCAAATTAGTCTGAAATCCAATATGGTTGAAGTACTTGGTCCTTAAGGCTTTTTTGGCACAAGTAAAGGATTTTGACTATACAATTCAAGATTTAAAAGATCAAATGATGAAAATGTTAAATAATGTGCTATATTTTCACCACCAGACTGATCTGGGGCACTTAATTTGCCTGAATTGTGGTGGAGATATTGTAACTTTCAAATATGGTGCCTGTACACCATTTTAGAAATGTAAAATTTGCGACAGATAGACAGACGGATACATTAACAACTAAGATTACTACAGGACAGTTATGTTTTATGCAGGGCCCCCTAATTAAAGTAACTTAACAAGAACCAGTGCTTTTTTAAATACACTACACGTGTGTGATGTATCCACTATGTGGCTTTATTTGATCTTATCTGCATTGCCTCATCTTCAGGTATTTTTCAGTGGAATCATGCACATATTTTAATATAAAAAAACAATGATGAAATTAAACCCAACATTCATACACCACCCTCTTGTTTACCTAGAGTAATTCCATTGGGCCACTCAATTCTCTCTGAGACCAGCACCTGCCGGTCCACCCCATTCAGCCCAGCCTTCTCAATCTTGGCCTGTGTCCCCCAGTCTGACCAGTACATAAATCTGAAAAGACCAGAAAACTAATAGATATATTTTTACTAAATGTAAAAGTAACACCTGTATATTCTCAACATGGCTATATTTCCTTTTGGCCAACCACTGATTATTACTCGTCAAATAAACTGGACATGTAGACACACCCCTAACTTGCTTACAAAATGCCTGAAAGTCAGTTCAATGAGTAATACATACAGTACTAGTTCATTCAGTTGAGTAGTACACACAGTACTCATTCACTTAAGCTGTAAAATCCCAGAGAGTTACTCATAGCTTCACCATACTTGACTTTACCTATTTAAAGACCATTTTAAAGGCATTTACTGTGATATTTACTGTGATTTATCAGTAAAGTTATTTATGTCTTTTTTGCACACCAGTAAAGGTAATGAGCTTTACTGTCCAGATTAAGAAAGATCAAATCTGACAAAAGTCAAATAAGAACCTTTTTTTTTATATATATATATATATATATATATATATATATATATATATATATATATATATATATATATATATGTACAGCCTGACTAAGACCCTTAATATCTGCTTCAGAAATACAATGAAATGCACTTTAAAACTGAAATTCTCTGTTCAATCCACATTGTATTTAATTTAACAATCTAATTCTTTTCCGCTCATTTGTCAAGACTTGAGGGGAGTTCAGGTAACTATATGCTAATCAAAAAGTGTCTAAGACCTAACTACGTCCAAGAGCAGCAGGCACTTTGTCCACAGGCTGCAATTAGCTTGCATGTAGACCTGCTCTCTGGTGCTCATTTGCATGTGTTTCAGGCTTCTCTACTTCAATAATTTGCTGGAAAGAGGCTCAAGGGGATTGAGCCACCATGATGAAGGAAATAAGTGACTAAGCATTTTAGATGCTCACTGAGAGGAAAGATAGGTGTGTGCTGAAGACATGAGGGTGCAGAATATTTTTAGGGCATGATGAACATTAGGTCAAAGTCTTACATTAGCTTAGTAAGTAGGGTACTAGAGAGAAAGCAAATGGAGATACATTAGTTAAAATAATGATAAATTTGATTTTTTTTTCGTTTTAAGTTTACTGTGTAGATTGTAAAGACTTCAGTTAACAATTCTGGAGTTCTGTCTTTGTTCTGACAGTAAAAAGGGAGATCAATGCATGCTGCTTTAATGCCACACTGTAGCAATAACATTTTTGGCAGTGAAAAGATTTTAAAGCATGGAAGAAGATTCTTCTATTCTCTCACCCTTGTCTTGGGTCAACAGCAATTGCACGTGGTTCATTCAGTTCAGTGTTAATCAACACTTTTCTCTTCTTGCCATCACTAGTTGCAACAGAGATGGTCTTGTGTCCAGAATCAGTCCAGTAGATGTTCTTATGGACCCAATCCACAGCTATACCTTCTGGGGAATGTAGTGCCGTGTCAATAAGTGTATTCTGTTCAGATGAGTTTCTGGCTTTGTTGATATATGCACTAAAAAAGAAAAGAAAACACATATACACAATCAAAAAAAGGTACTAAACTGTTACTGGGGTTTGTCTTCAGTACCATTAGTTAGGGAACATACTGGGACAATATTCCATTGAAATTCTATTTTTTTTTAAGTTGTACTGACTCAATACAACATTTTTTTGGTCGTTTTTAAATGATTCATTTACAAAAAACTAGAATTATGTACTTTTCCCAAGGGAAAAAAAAAATTAAAGGTACACAGTTAGACCTTAAATCTATTGTTTGAGGGTACATTTACATAGTTCCTACCTTGATGAATGAAAAATATACCAGCATAGTAGCTTTTTTTCCTGACAGTGCATGAATCTACAGCTTTTAGATCCAGATGCTACCAATTTGTTCATGACCATTCACAGCATACTGGATGTATCTAACAACCTCTTGGTGAGTAAGTACCTTACAAACATATATACCCAGCTGTTGTTTACATTCATATGCAGGCATCAAACCTACCCAGCACCTGTATATTTCTCAAATAATGTTGGAAGGACAGAATAATGCGATTCACCACTCATATCTGTTCATTTACAGAATGACACATGACTTCACTTTGCAGCATGATGGCAGCTAATGTGAATGACATGCTATGATAAGTCAAGCCACTGCAGTCTGAGGCTCATTACAAAGCAACTCATCATCTTAATGTTACTTGTCACCAGTGGGGCTAGAACTTTGCAACCTGGTAATGTTCCATCTGTGGCTTTTTAAGTGAATGCCTCTTTAACAGATGCTGCACCACATTGGGCAGCAGCTCACAGAATAGGTCTGTCTTTCCTTATCAGGCAGCAAGGCTGTAAGACTCTTTTCAAAGAGGTGCTTCCGCGAATCACAAGGACAGAGGCAGACTTGGTCAGGGAACATTTCTCTTGTGTGCACTCTAGCTTAGCTAAGAACTCTATTATTAGGAGCAGGTGTGCTGGCCCAATTCTAATTCAGCTGACTCAAAGAAAATGCCAAACAAGGAGAAGAGTAAGTAACTGAAAGAAGACTAGAGGGTGATGAAAGTGTTAGGTTACAATGTTCAAAACCTGATAAGCATGCTAAACATGACTGTGTGTATATGGTCATACAAGTTATTCAACAACACACCTTCAGGATTAGGAAACAAGCAAAAAGTATATTTAATAGAAAAATAAAAAGAAGCATCAACAAGTATATATATAAAACCATTTCCTTGGTATTTACTGTGTTTACTTTGCCTTTACTGCAGCTCCCATTCTTTTCAGCAGACTTGCTATCAGAAATCTGCAAGGATATTTTTCTACACCTCCAGCGTTTCAGTTATAGAAGACATACTTTAGATGCAATGGTTCATAAAATCCACATTACATACTAAAACCCAAGTCATGGTCTGCAAGCCACATGCTGCATAATAAAAATTAGTAAACAAGAAAGTTAACTACAATGTGTGTTAAGTGCAGGCAAGTATTTGACAAAGATGAATTATCTGAATAGAAAGAACAGATTGGTTCCCTAATTGCTTGTTATTTTTGGCTTCAGATATTTTGGCTAAAGACCTGCATCACATTGACTGAAAATGATGCTAATCAGAATTAATTAGACCCATGATAACACTGGGATGACCTATAAATCATCTGGAGGCAATACTGATTGCCCACTCCCAAAACAGCATAAAAAGAAACTACCAGAGCAAGTCACAGCATACATGAAGATTCAATGAATATGCTTTTCTAATTTACTACTAATTCAGTTGTCACTCAAGGCAACCTGACTCTGGTTAGACTTCATAATTAAATGGGATAGGTTCAGTGGCCCTCATTTAAAAATGGCCATATTTTGATTGTGATTTGTAATTGCTAATCAGCATATATATCCAAACAAGCACCACCAGAAGCAGTCCCAAACTTCCAAGTGGCAGGGTGTTATAATGGCAGTTTCCTCAAGTCAAAAATCACAAATCATTCTCTTCATGTCAGGATGCACAGAACACCCAACAAAAAAAAAAAACTCAGAATTCTTCATACAGTTCTGAGGCATCAACTGCATTCCCAAGTTTTCTGGAAGTGCTTATGCTAATGAACCGTCTTTCTACCCACAGACTTTCGAAGAGGAAGAGGAGATGAGTAATGGGGCATATTAAAGTGGGGGATAAATTAAAGGCAGCATATGATGTAGCGAAGATGATTTAGTAGAGACTGATGGGACTTAGGGTGACATGGGGAGAGAGACTGGGTCTACATCAAGCAAGGTGAAGAGCACATTTGATGAGTAAACTGTCTGTGCACCAGTGTCACCCAACATGGCATGTAGCTAAACTATTAGAAACATGCTTTTTAAAAATGCCTTTTTAAAGCATTCTGTAAATATATATTTTACTTTTGTCCTTCTAAAAAATCTGACAGCAATTTTAATCAAAACACAAGATTTTAAACACTTTTGGATCAGTGATGCCATATTAATGGACAAGAAAATGAAAAGCAGATGGTTTACTGGACGACTTAAAAGGAGATCCCCCAAGTGACATTTTGTCAGCTACCTGAGCCATGACAAACAAATGTGAGTTTCTCGAAACTAAAATTCCTGTAACCAGCTGACTTAAACAGCCAGCTAATGTTTAAATGGTTGTACCAGTCAAAAATCAGAGGCTGTAGGCATTATTCAGTAGATCACCATTAATTAGTGCATCCAGCTGAGTGTGGGAGGACAAGAGAAAGATACAGAGGTGAGGGAAGAATTGAGAGAGACAGAAAGAGAGTGATAAAGAGAGACAGACAAACAGAGAGAGGGGCAGTGTCTGAATAAGTAATTAAGTGAGTAGTATCCATTAGTCTGTAAGAGAATAAGAGAAGCCTTTTTTCTAAAGACATATGAGAATGCACATCAGCATGGGTCTATATGCACATATGTACACAACTGCAAAAGTTGCATATAACACTGACTGAAAAGCTGTAAGAGAGGCTGCACTGTGTGAAAACTGAGAAGGCTGAAGACTGCTGTGAGGAGGCTTCAGTTTCAGCACTCAGCAGCCAAGCAGCCTCGCTTAGGCCTATCAGGGCGATTAACTCTAATTATAAACTATCATACCCTCGTTAATATTAGACAACTGTCAACCTGCTCATCAGCAGACTGCCAGCGTGTGAGTAAGTTTCTGAATATGTGTGAGAGATGCTTAGAACCAGAGAAATTCACTTTGAGCCAGTGAAATTCAGAGAAAGGCACTTTTGAGGTAAGGACAAAAAAATATTAAAACAACAGAATATTTCTAAAGTTTAGTGATACACAGAAATTAAAATTCTTGGCCAAATGTGAAACCAAAATGCAGGTGGACCACTCACTGGACCTTAAACCGAAGAAAAAAAAATTCTGGGCTGTTTTATTTATGGTTTTAAATAAACTTTTGAATTGCTTTTGAACTGAAGGAAATATGCTTATTTTTGATTAAAACACACTTTCAATCACATACAATATAAAGGAAACCTATTAAAACGTCACTATAATTATTACTGTATGTATGCTACAATATGTATTCTGAATATCAAGTGGGATGTCATGTTTTCAGTAGCATCAATAACATTTTGTTTAGACTGAGTACCAGCATGGGTACGTTTTTAGTACTCGTCGACACCGATTCCGATACCATAACGAGTAATTCACTTAGAATTATGTAGCTGTTAGTGTAAATTAGTTAAACGGTCTAGCCGATTTTAATAAAAATCCATTAGCTAGCTATTTTGTATAAAGAAGAATTGCAGTGGAGAATAGTGGGTTTTGCTCCATGTCAGAAAAGCACTTCTATACAGATTTAAGTGAAGTACATTTCATGATTTTGATACCATGTTTTTCATCTGTGTCTTTCAACAACTATCTAGCAGACTAACTGCAGGAATCACATTCTAGGATAATTTGTCTGAGAAGCTCACTTGTAAAGTTTTATGTCTCGTTGTAGGCAAAGCCCAAGATTTATATGCTCACACTGTATGAAAACGCTTGGTCTGATAACACGCTATGGGAAACACAGCCCCTACAAACATAGTCTCGCTGCCCTATTTTAAAAAGACACTTGTAAAAATAACTATATTAAACTTTATACTTTGCAATCTATTCAGTCAATCAAATTAAAGTTGGCATATACGGACTATGGTACTGCAAATGTTGACTTTTTTGCGTCCCTTGTTAACCTATGCGGTTGTAATTTTGTCGTTTAAAAATGGACTAAAATTGCCCAGTGTATTAATGGCGAGAATATGCCAAGGCAGGATGTCTAAAAGGACCAATGACTTTGTGTCCAACTGCCACTGCATCAGCAACACTTCTCTGTGCAAGCAGAATCTCAAAGCAGATATTGGTACTGCTGCCTGTTTAAGAGGATGAGTATGAATACATGTGCATGGTATCAATATCAGTGTTGATGTATTAAAGTATTCAGTGGTATCAAACCTGTAGTGGAGAGGTTCTAGGGTGCTGTACCTCCTCTGGACATTTAGCATGAACAGCATAGACAGTGATAAATGTTCCATAGCTGTAAATTACGTGTGACACACAATCATACTGTGTCTGCCCCTCTACAGTCTTTAGTCAATTTTTACCTGAAGATCTTGCGATGAAAGAGGTCACACCAGTACATTTTATTGGTGGTGACGTCTACGTCCAGAGCTACAGCATTCTTCAAGGTGGGCACCACCTGGGTATAGTCCCTCCTTACGAGATCAATCCGCCGGATTTCGTGACGGTTGGTGAACATCAGGTATGGGCTCTTGCCTATGGAGAGGACCAGAAGGATAAATCAGACATTAGCCTTGAGTTACAGAGTAACAACAGACATCAGTCTTGAATCACAGAGATGTCAGCAGAGTTTGGAACCTGTTTAGCTGTTGGTGGTACACAGAAGATGGCAAAACAGATACTTCACTGCTTTAAATGGTGCAAGGATGGAAAAAGCCACCACCATCGACAGCATTCCACTTACTACTGCGATTTCCCAACTTTTGCTTTGGACCATGGCAGGGGGAAAATCAATGTAAATTTTAAAAAAAGGCTGCTGAATTCTCATACAACCCCATTTCCAAAAAAGTTGGAGAAAGCCATGTTCATTTGAATGGCTACATATAGATCTGTTTTTAATGGATAATCAACATTTGGCCTGCAATTTCTTTTACTTGGGAACCCCTGCCCTGTATATTTTTCATGTTTATCCTGCTCCTAACACACCTGATCCAAGCCCTTCATTACTTGATGTGGGTGTGCTGAGAACACTACGACTACAAAGGCAAACTCAGCTGAGATCAGGAAATACAACAGACAGAGAAGTCAATTATAATTTTTTTTTTAAATCGGTAAAACAACACACATAGTTTAATATTAACAGATAAAAACTGGATGACTGGACCCTGAAAAGTCCCTTTCTTCAGTGGACTCAAGTCATTCCTACGTTTTCCAGGTTAATGGCCCATGTGTGTTTGTGTTGTGAACAAGCAGTGAACTTGCATCAGATTTTTAGGTCACTGGCCTGTCCCAGAATGTTTGTTTGCGTGTATGTGAGTGCACGACATGCACCTGTAGTGTTTCCAGGCAGCTGGCCTATGGAGTGAGTCAGTGTAAGTGTGTCTACCTCAGGGAAGCCAAGTCAGTGCGGTTTAGTGACTCAGCTGTGCCACCACAAAACATCTCCAACTCCACCGGTTTAACCTTGACAACATTAGCAAGTCCAGTGCTTTCACCTCCACATCAGCAACACTACTGCATTCACCTCCACATCAGCAACACTACTGCATTCACCTCCACATCAGCAACACTACTGCATTCACCTCCACATCAGCAACACTACTGCATTCACCTCCACATCAGCAACACTACTGCATTCACCTCCACATCAGCAACACTACTGCATTCACCTCCACATCAACAACTCTACTGCATTCACCTCCACATCAACAACACTACTGCATTCACTTCCACATCAGCAACACTACTGCATTCACCTCCACATCAGCAACATTACTGCATTCACCTCCACATCAGCAACACTACTGCATTCACCTCCACATCAGCAACACTACTGCATTCACCTCCACATCAGCAACACTACTGCATTCACCTCCACATCAGCAACACTACTGCATTCACCTCCACATCAGCAACACTACTGCATTCACTTCCACATCAGCAACACTACTGCATTCACCTCCACATCAGCAACACTACTGCATTCACCTCCACATCAGCAACATTACTGCATTCACCTCCACATCAGCAACACTACTGCATTCACCTCCACATCAACAACTCTACTGCATTCACCTCCACATCAACAACTCTACTGCATTCACCTCCACATCAGCAACACTACTGCATTCACCTCCACATCAACAACTCTACTGCATTCACCTCCACATCAACAACTCTACTGCATTCACCTCCACATCAACAACTCTACTGCATTCACCTCCACATCAACAACTCTACTGCATTCACCCTCCACATCAACAACACTACTGCATTCACCTCCACATCAACAACTCTACTGCATTCACCTCCACATCAACAACTCTACTGCATTCACCTCCACATCAGCAACACTACTGCATTCACCTCCACATCAGCAACACTACTGCGTTCACCTCCACATCAACAACTCTACTGCATTCACCTCCACATCAGCAACACTACTGCATTCACCTCCACATCGACAACTCTACTGCATTCACCTCCACATCGACAACTCTACTGCATTCACCTCCACATCAACAACTCTACTGCATTCACCTCCACATCAACAACTCTACTGCATTCACCTCCACATCAACAACTCTGCTGCATTCACCTCCACATCAACAACTCTACTGCATTCACCCTCCACATCAACAACACTACTGCATTCACCTCCACATCAACAACTCTACTGCATTCACCTCCACATCAACAACTCTACTGCATTCACCTCCACATCAGCAACACTACTGCATTCACCTCCACATCAGCAACACTACTGCGTTCACCTCCACATCAACAACTCTACTGCATTCACCTCCACATCAGCAACACTACTGCATTCACCTCCACATCGACAACTCTACTGCATTCACCTCCACATCGACAACTCTACTGCATTCACCTCCACATCGACAACTCTACTGCATTCACCTCCACATCGACAACTCTACTGGATTCACCTCCACGTCGACAACTCTACTGGATTCACCTCCACGTCAATAACTCTACTGCATTCACCTCCACATCGACAACTCTACTGGATTCACCTCCACATCGACAACTCTACTGCATTCACCTCCACGTCAATAACTCTACTGCATTCACCTCCACGTCAACAACTCTACTGCAATCACCTCCATAACATCAACAGCAGTACTGCTTTCACCTCCACATCAACAACACTACTGCTTTCACCTCCACATAAACAACTCTACTGCATTCACCTCCATAACATCAACAACTGTACTGCATTCACCTGCACAACATCAAGAACACTACTGCTTTCACCTCCACATAAACAACTCTACTGCATTTACCTCCATATCATCAACAACACTACTGCATTCACCTCCACATCAACAACACTACTGCATTCACCTCCACATCAACAACACTACTGCATTCACCTCCACATCAACAACACTACTGCATTCACCTCCACATCAACAACACTACTGCATTCACCTCCACATCAACAACACTACTGCATTCACCTCCACAACATCAACAACACTACTGCATTCACCTCCACATCAACAACTCTACTGCATTCACCTCCACAACATCAACAACACTACTGCATTCACCTCCACATCAACAACCTCGCTGCTTTCACCTTCACCATATCAACATGGTTCCTCTTTCCATCACCACAGAGGACTCGCACTATTTTTTTCAGAGAGGAAACCCAGCCCCATCCCTCATTTCCCTGCCCTCTACCAAACTTTCATTTGGCTAATAAGCGCTCTATGGCCAGGCTTAATAAGCACTTTATTGCCAGATCTAATGAGTCCTCAAAATGACCAAAATTTTAATAATAGAATTAGAATACTGCCTTCATCACATCCATGTTTCCCATGCCTTCCTCTCTCTCCATCAGTATGTTCCAATAGAATAATGGCACAGGTAGTAATCAGCAGCAGAAGCACAGTGGATGAAGAGCCCTTTTAAGCCCCCTCACTGCTTCTGCTTTGACAATGTGGCAGATGGAGGAAGAAAGAGTGAGACAGGAAGTAAAGGAGCAAGTGAGAGAGAGAGAGAGAGAGAAGGGAAAGAGAGGTGGAAAAGCAGGGAGGCACACAAAATGCTGGAACAATGAATATTCCATCACTACAGGACCAAATTAAACAAAATAACATTTTCTCTAGCAAATATAAAAATATCAGAGAATTAAATCTTACACAACTTGAAGGAAAAAATAAAAAAGAAGATCTGTTACACATATAAGAGGGTTACCACAGTAAGTAATTATAATCAATACAGCCTTGCAACCTCTACAGATAAACACAGGCAGTAGATCTGGTCATACTCCCGTGGAATCTCTGTTGCCAGCTGATAAAGTTATCTTTTACTTCCATGCAGGTGCAGTCACAGTATGTGCCCTAATGATTAACGACAAGCCTACCCAATCACAAGTTGCAAGAAATATTTAAGCTGCATTTTTATTTTGATCTGTGATTGTTATTGGGGCAGTCATGGGCTGGTTAGGGAACCAGCCTCATGACCGAAAGGTTGCTGGTTCGATCCTCAGAGCTGATGGCACATGACTGAGGCATCCTTGAGCAAGACACCTAACCCCCAACTGCTCCCTGGGCACTGCGGATTGGGCTGCCCACCGCTCCGGGCAAGTATGCTCACTGCCCCTAGTGTGTGTGTGCTCACTAGAGTGTATGGGGTGTTTCACGTAACGGATGGTTTAAATGTGGAGGTGAAATTTCCTCGTTGTGGAAATAATGAGGGTCTCTTAATCTTATTGTTATAAATACATTTGTTCCCTGTAGATGATGTGTTAACGTATTTTCACTTCACCATCAAAACTTTTTGCTTATTACAGTAACCAGGCCTGTTAGCTATCATAATATCTGGTGTTATGGGTTATCCATCCATCCATTTTCTAAGCTGCTTCTCCCTAAGGGTCGCGGGGGGGTGCTGGAGCCTATCCCAGCGGTCTATTATTGGTTATCTGCTAGCTAATTTAGTTCAACGTGCTGATTTACAAATAGTAAAATTCTACAATGGCCTGATCTAGTAGCTTTTCAACCCTACCATTTATTTATATTAGAACATCTTACAGTCCATGTAAACAAAACAGATTTTCATTTTCAGAAAGAGAAAGATAGAGACTGAAAGAGTTTGAAGAAGCAAAATGAAAAAGAGGGGGGGAGAAACACAGAGAGAAAGAAAGTGTGTGTGTGTGTGTGAGAGAGAGAGAGAGAGAGAGAGAGAGAGGGGAAAGAGAGAGATTTACAGCAGACATAGCACAATCGTAGGTCAGTATGAAAGTGTGAAGAGCACTCAGGTTTGACAGTGATGGAGAGAGATGAGTGGGGCTGATAGATGGGGCCTCAAACAAACCCCCTCCCCATTTTTCTCCCCGTCTCGTCCCTCCTCACCAAGCTTTCAACATCACTGAGTGTTATGTGGGAAAAGTCGGGCTGGTTTGGCTGGGCTCTCAGGCGCACTGGTGAATGGTCCGGAGCAAGGGGCTAGAGGTCTCCACTCAGATTGTGTCTCCCCTCTACAATAGAGGGGACTTATGGGAGAAAGAACATTTAATTGCCCTTCTCATAAGCCCCTCATGGGCCACTGCACTGCGAGCAAATATTTTCATTTTCAGCCAAAGTCAGGATTCAATCATTTCCCCCATCTGCAGAAGTTGCTGTCATCAATCTGACATCCCTCCTCCAGGATATATAATGTAGCAAAAGGGATATGAGAGAGAGAGAGAGAGAGAGAGAGAGAGAGAGAGAGAGAGAGAGAGAGAGAGAGAGAGAGAGAGAGAGTGAGAGCGAAAGAGAGCAAGCAAGCATGAGAGACTCTCATGTCATTAAATGAGTTAAACAGAACAGTTACATCAATCCAGAGTATCTTCACTGCTAAATAGACTGAATGAAATCATTAAGGAATCGTCTCCAGCTTCCGCACATAATGGCCTCAATGTGATTTATCAAATAAATAAATAAATAAAACACATTTTCAAAGCATTACAGGCAAATCCATTTTTAAATAACCATTTTCAAACAAATTTTATATTGTTATATCTGACTACATATAGTCACATTCTTAGCTCTTAATGCATGGTATTGTATACAGATGTAAGAGATTTTCAAGCATTTCTATCATTTAATTTATCTTAAAATAGTCACACAATTTAAAGCTGTTGTTTTCAAATGATGCAGAAAAAAATTAAATTTAAATAATAATGATTAAAAAAATCCATAGATGCTTTATGCCTAAATGTATGATTTTCTTTTTGGACAGCAACAATACATTACTCGTATATGTAAATGACCTCGGCTCTGGTTGGCTGCCCTGTCTCATTTCAAAACAGTCCAGTTTCAAACACTACTTATAATCAGTGTGAATGGCTGAACTAGTGTAATGTCAATGTTTTGTTTTTCTGACATTACAAAAGCAATAATTAAAAAAAAAACAAAAAAAAAAACAGACATTTCATACATTTGAACTACAAATATATTGGAATCCGCGACCCTGACGGAGAAGCGGCTTAGAAAATGGATGGATGGATGGATGGATGGATATATTGGAATGTGTATTTGGACTGTTTTTGAACTTTTACCAATATGTGCACAAATTGGTAACTTATAACTTATAAAATATGTTTTGTTACATCATCTTAGCATTCCTTTTCACTCGTTGAAGTTTAGACACGTGTCACGATCACAGGTTCATTATCAGGTTAACCTCGTAATCTTAGTTACTATACTTTATTTTTTACCCCAATCTTTTACAAACTCTTATTTTAAAAACATAGTTTTTCAAATCTGGATCCTTTAAAGACGGTCATCCTGCTATTGTGATCACATTTTTTCAGCTCTCTGACCTCCATCTGTGACGTTTTGTCACAAATGATTAATAAACATAAAGATGATCATACAGACTCATATGGAGAACTGTGATACATTGGTTAGGTTATATCTTATCTATAAGCATCCATAAGATGTTTGTCTCCGCCCTCTGACAGATATGGTAAATGACTCAATTTGGTGAAAATCACTGGCTAAACTATGGCTGTTGGTGGGAATGCAGAGAGATGGAAATGGTTTGTGGGTGCTTGAGTGCAGCGTATCCATAAATCTGAAGCTGAGAGACATGGCCTTTTAATAGCTTTCTCAATTTAGACCAGAGATCCAGACAGGAGGAGAGGAGGGTATGGATCAGACATTTCAGTGTAGGTGTGGGTATAGCATAACCCCTCATCCTCACATCCCACTTTACTTATGTTATAACCACTTTATTGATAGGATGCACCCATATTCTTGGTTTTGTCAAGGTGGTTTCTAGGGTTGGGCGGTACGATGTTAATACAGTCTACCACAGTATGTAAAATGATGACTGTAGTTTAAATTGATGACTGTATTTAAAAATGATAACATTTGAAATTCTGATTTCACATCTCAATAGAAAAATAAACACATTACACCTATTTATGTTTTAGAGGCTCACTGATTGGTGGCACTAACTAAGGGAAGAAATCAGAGCCAGAAGAAGCTCAAAAAAACTGAGCAGGACAGCAGCTCAGCCAGGCAAAGAGCTACACGTATCAGTACCAAATTTTTGTGTCACCAGAGCACCATTTCAGAATCAAGCCTGCACTGTGATGGGTGGCACTGTTTGGTAATGTAACATGTTTGGTAAACTAATGTTAAAGTAGCCTATTCAGAACATTTGGAAACAACATGTTGATACATGTACATTTTTTAATGTTTTGTAGCAGAAGGTATACTCATCACTAACCAGCTACAAAAATGTAATATATGGCAAGGGTGCGTTTACAAAGCTGTGGATGAATCTGATATTGACAGAGAGGTTCTTGGAGGTAAGATGAGCTGACTGACTATGTAAGGCTGTGAGAACTTCAGTTTTTAGTTTGCTATGCTATATTAAAATGACTATTTATTATGATTAATTAATAAATTAATTAATGATTATTATTGTTAGTAACATGCTTTGGCAAAATTGTATTTGACAGCTATCCTAATAAAGTTGCCTTTAACCTGAAAGAGAAAGAGAGAGAGAGAGAGAGAGAGAGAGAGAGAGAGAGAGAGAGAGAGAGAGAGAGAGAGAGAGAGAGAGAGAGAAAGAGAAAGAGAAAGAGAGAGACATCGGTCTTGCATGGAGAATAAAAGCATCAGACCACACTGATGACTGTGCATCTTTCCTACAGCCCTGGAGTCACTGCTCACCTGCTCATTAAAACCAAATTACACAGTTCAAACTTGCAGCACTGAGCTGAACAGGCTATAACACCTCATTCTCTTAATGAGAACGCAGCAACTTTGGGTGGCCACCTGTGTGGTGCTGTGTGTGTCCCAATGGAGAGTGACACCAGAGAGCATCGGGTCAGTGCTGTCACCTGTCTCTGACAAACACAACTAATTAAAGGTGTGAGGAGCTGCTTGGCTGGATTATTGCCCAATGGGAAAGACAGCCACTTACAGTGACAGTCAAGTACTTCATTAAAATTCAAGGATTCATTTGCAACACTGTCCTTTCAAAAAGGCCTTTTTGTTATCACATGAAGTGCCCAAAAACACTTGTTCATTGTACACATTGATAACTAATTTCCTTTGACAATGCTGAGCTGTAATTTGTTAAATCCGTAATCACATGATTAAAGAGGAATTACTCATACTTTGCATGTGTGGAGTAAGAGGGTATTGCTTGTGGCCCTTGAACACAGAACCATCAGAACCATCAATGATCTTTCTTTAATTCTAATTAAGCCAAGATTCAGTACTGTCAAAGCAACGTGAACGTTAGTGGTGCACAATACTGCGCTTAACAATTAAGTTTGAACTCATTAGACTTGTTTCGGAACTACTAAATACTTTTGGGATGAGTTGAAGTGGTGTTTGTAATCCAGAACTAATCATCCAACATCAGTATCTGACCACAAACACACACTAATGCTCTTGTGGGTAAATGTTTTTGTCTTTCTGTCTTCAAACGCAGACTGAAGACTCATCTCTTTACACAGCACTTAAATGAGCATTGAATTAAGTATGGTTTGCAATATGCTGTGCTCCACTTGTATATCATATTTTATTGTGTTGCACTGTGTTTTGTAGTTTACTTTATTGTTGAATGCACTGTGTTTTGTAGTTTATTGTATTGTATTGCATGGCGCTGCATGGCACGGAGTTCTGTGCTCAACTCTGTTCCTTTTTCTGGGTATCTACACTGATTTTTGTTTCTAGCAGTACTTGAGCTCAGGACTGTCTTTTTCTCTAACCTATTGGTAACTAGCAAAGATACTTTCTCTAGATAGACAAAGCACTTCTTGTAAGTCATTCTGGAAAAGAGCATCCGCTAAATGCTGTAAATGTAAATGCAATCAAATCCTCACAACAATATTCCAAAATCTAGTGTAAAGAAATCTCAGGAAATTGGAGACTGTTACTGCAGCTAAGGGGTGAAAATCTGTTTATTAATACTCTTGATTTCAGATTAATCATAGGATAAGCAGGTGTCTACTGACATTTAGATATGCAGTGTACATTTCAGTTTACGGTCAGATTCTGGATACCATATGTAAGGCACAGTAATTAGAACTTCAAAAAACTGAAACAGGAAACAAGGACATTTGGAATAGAATGAAATCATGTGTACAATGCTCATTATCAATCGAATTTACAGAAAATCTTAACATAATATTAACATATCAACATAATATTAACAATGCACCAATATCATGGCAATGATTATATATCAACTAGAACTATGGAGAACGTCAGTTTTATTCAACTTGTGCAATACAAGTAAAATGTAATACGATGGAAGTTTATTATTTGTTTTATGGCGGCACCGATAATCACATAAAAAGCCTTCAGAGACATGGATGCTATACTATAGAGAACAACCACATAAGCAACCTTTAGAGGAGATGCTTTTTCAGATAACTGAATTAAAGCACACTCTATAAAAAAAAACAAAAACAAAAAAAAAAAAAACAGCCTGATCAAGCTGTGCATATTGTTTCTCATAATGAACTGCTCACTGTTGCTATTCATGCTACCAGTCACACTGGAACCCAAAGGTCATATTGGCAGTCGCCATTGTGTCAGAGAAAATGGGTTTCGGAAAACTGACGCTCGGCCGCCTTTTGCGTCAAACCATGAGTCTCTTATCTTTCCTCGCCTCTACTGTGAATGCTTATGAATGGGTAGGATGGGAGCAAAGAGCAACTCATTTATTTCACATTCTAAAAGATATATGTCTATGGTGAGAGTATCAAAATAATTTCATAGTTTCTATGCATACTTGAATAACGGAAGTAAGCAAATGGATGGATGGATGGTTCTTTTTAAGGACCCATCCTTAATATATATATATATATATATATATATACACATACACACACACACACACACACACACACACACACACACACACACACACACACACACACACACACACATTATATATATTTGAGTTTATCAGTTTCATTCTTTTCAGGAGACTTCATTTTCAAAGAAATCTGCAGGGATATTTTTCCACAACTCCAAAGTTCAGCCTTAGAAGTTGGCTGCATGTCCTGGATCTCACAGCCCATGTGCAAAAACCAAGCTGCAAAATAAACCTTTTTTTTTTTGGCTAACTACAAGGAAAACCAGCTGTTAAGCATCTCCCAATCATGTTGAAGTTATAATGACAGGGCAGCCAATCAGAACAAAGACCACAGAAGGCGCAAAAAATAGTCTAAGAGATTGATATTGGTTGTGTAAAAAGGAACTGAGACTATTTTTGGTATATAAACCCACACAAATGTCATAATGGGAAAATGTGAGTGGGAAATAATAAACTGCATGAAAAATATTGTAAATGGGCTCCTCAATAAATTCTTACTACACTAGCATTCTACCATACTACATTAGCATAAAACAATGGAGAAAACAATACATAAACCTCGGCAGAAAGCATCATGATAAATAAGTGAAACTTCTTCTGAGGACAGGAAATATTTCAGGGTGTTGTGCATGCTGCTTAGCCTGAGGCTGGGTCTTTTCTAGCCCAGTGTGGCACAATATGCCTAATGACAGTGTCCCTCCAGCTGTCGACCCCTATTGAGATGACTACATTGGAATGCTCTGGAATGTTCTGCAGCCTTGCCAGTCAAACAAAGAAACAAAACAGCCTCTGAAACTGACAAACTTCATTAGGTTCACATCACCTCAATCGCTAAGGAAGCCACCACATAATTATCAGGAGATGGTGCTTCATTTTCAAATAAAACAAGCAGCTTCTTAAATGATAATCCTTGTACTGTTTTGCTGGCACATTTAGAGATGAGAAAAGAGTAAAAGATCACTTCCTTCCTTAAGGGAGCTCTGTGACTGCACGTGCTACATTGCTAATAAATGCCCTCCTTTCTTTGACAGCACTAATCTTTTGCCTAAGAGGTAATAAAGACTCATTTGCCTTCAACTGCAGTAATCAATGCAATTTTCATGCCATTTAGAGCTAAGCAGAACCAATTCTTGTATCCACTTCCTCATTATTAGTGAGTTTGTAGTTAATGACTGAGATGTAAGAGGGATGACTTGGACACCATGGATCCCCTGTCTTCTCTTATCTGCCTCTCCAGCTAAGGTTTACTGATCACTTAAGCCTGCTAACTTATTTAAATGTCTCATCACAAATAATTTCTGGAGCATCCACTAGACTTAATACTGACACGTTAAAGACCCAATCAGGACACTAGACTCGCTGGGCAATTTCACGTTTCAAGTAACACACGAAACTATGTCATGAGGTTGGTGCAGCAGCGTTACAGCAATGACTGATTGGGGCTTTAAAATTTGAATCAGGAGTGACATGTAGACATTAGACATACATTTAATATACAAGACTTTTTGAATTATATATATATATATATATATATATATATATATATATATATATATATATATATATATAAACATAATTCAAAAAGTCTTGTATATTAAAATATTGTGTGAACATTTCATAATGAATAGATCAGTAGAAACAGTCCAAATTACTTAAAATAAAATCCTACTATATTACCTTCCAATAAAGTAATATTTTTCTTTTGGTTATCCTTTTGGTTATTCGATGGTTATCCTCAACAGTAGTCTTACTTAGCAATATTCCAAAATCCTTTACAATTATAGGGAACTTAGTAAGTTTACAAGATCATAAAGTGGTAAGAAGACCCTTTTTGATAGACATGATACATATATGATATAATTTCTATTGTCATTTCTCTTTCGACTCACTATGTCCAGCTCCTCAATATTTTCAGAACACCACCTGACACAAACCTTACACAAAGCAAATAATGCAATGTTGCAATTAGATAAATGCAATAATCTGCAATTATCTGCAAGTGTAATGGTCCTTTCTTATCAAAAAAGGCAGTTCTTCACCTGGTTGAATGAAAAACCCACCATTACTAGTGTAGGAGACTAGGACTTTATATTTGCTTTTGCCTATCAATTAGGGTAGTGGGAAAATGGTTTACATTGCCTTGTACAATATGAATATGAAATTCCTTTCCTGTGACTGTCAGGGTACATCTATATTTGCTTATGTAAGTTTATAATTTTTCATCCTCTTTTAGCTGGAACTGTCTATTTTCTTTCTCTATGTGTTCCTGCGTATTTGAATTCATTTGTTTGTCATTATAACTTTATTTGTATCCTTTGTATTTATGTAGTTACCCTCACTTTGCTTAGAATGGTTGAAGGAATAAAGGAAAGCATCATCACATTAGGCATGTTTGTCTTGCAATTTGAACAAAGTATTCTGGTGAATAAAATACTCAATAGCTGCAGGCCTAAAGCTCTGTGAGTATAATGCACAGCTTCTGTTATAAATATCCAGTAAAGGAAAACACATAGGTCCATTCAGAGCATATTTATTTAGTTTTGCTGGAGTTTTTTCATCTGCTTTCCCATTTTAAGCTCAAACTTGACTGTTCATTTACTGCTGCAGCATCCACAGCCCATCAGGCAAAGCCTGACAACAACCACATAAGCACCCTTTAGGGGAGTCAAACACAGATGCTTGGCCTTATAACAGATGGCAAACATTTGCTTTAAAAGCACAGCAAACAGGGCTCAGTTTGGTGGTGAATGCCTTACCCACAGCCTTGCAGGTCTTGGTAACCGGATCCATCTCGTACCCCTCATAGCATTCACACTTGTAATCGCCTTTGTAGTTGATGCAGATTTGACTGCAGACGTCTGGGTTCTCACATTCGTCTATGTCTGGAAGAGACATTGCAAACACAGCAGTAGCAGAGCAAGCACACACAGGGCAAAAGGCTTCTGTATTCAATGTACAAGATAAATGATGCCAACATGAGTGATCTTGTGGCTATTCTCATATTTTATTCTACAACCTAGTCAAATGTCCAAATTGTATAGCAGACGTGCCTTTGTTAAGCAAAGCTATAAAAAATTATAGATGTATTTGTGATTATAGGGACAAAATAGAAGCTTTACCTCCACAAGTCTTTTTATCCAGCAGCTTGTAACCTGAGGGACATTGACACTCATAGCCTATCCGCCGGTCCTTGCATATATGAGAACAGCCACCATTGTTGTTGGCACATTCATTGAGGCCTGTGATGGAGAAAAGAAAGGAGAAGGAAGGAGGGGGGCAGACTGAGTAAAAGGTCAGAAAGTCCAGCTGGGATTGGATGGTGTGTGAAATGTGCCCATGGCAACCTGACAGCAACTGACAGGCGAGTTGTTTCATTTTCATTTTCTCAGTGGAGTTTCGGGCTCGTGCCAGGAGCTTATGAGAAAGTGATGAGCTGAGTGAAATCTTCCTCGCCCGTGCAGGGGGGAGCTGGAAAGGTGAGACACTCTTCTTAAATGCTCAAATAAATAAAGAAATATATATATAGACACAAATACAAAGCTGAGGATAGAGGAATTCTGCATGTTTGTCTGTATTATTCAGTGGAAAAATGATCCAGCAAAGCTCTGTAGAAAACATCTGAACAGGGATTTGTTGATGGCTTTTTAAAACACACCCTCCATTCATGGAGGCAAGGAGCCAGAAAGATACACTGCAGCATCACGTAAAAGTGTTCACTTTCTAATTGCTATGAAATCAACACATTATGGAACAACAATAAATCAACAAGCTATGGAAATGCTGTAACATCCTGCCTCCAGTCACAGCCTTGAAACTATGCTCATTAGCATAAGTACCTCAAGAAGCTTTTACCAAACTCCGCGAGGTATGCAGTAATTAGCCTGCCTGCTGTGTGTGTATATGGACGACTGTCTGTATTTAAACAATTATACATGCAAGTATGACTGCACTTTATGCTCTTTTGTAGAAATAAGGAAATGGAAGGGCATAAGAGAATGTGCATGTTTGTATGTACAGGTGAGAGTCAATAAGGGGAAAACAGTGATGGACACATCCAGAAAGAGAGAGAGAGAGAGAGTGAGTGAGAGAGTGAGAGAGTGAGAGAGAGAGAGAGAGAGAGAGAGAGAGAGAGAGAGAGAGAGAGAGAGAGAGAGAGAGAATGTGTGTGTGTGTGTGTGTGTGTGTGTGTGTGTGTGTTGCGAGAAGAGAACACAGGAAAACAGAGACAGTAAGAGTGAGAGAGAAAACAAGATGGGGAAAGAGGAAGAGAAAGAAAGAAAGAAAAGGAGAGAAAGAGGAAAGGGAAAGAAAGCTAGATTGGAATAGAGAGGAAGAAAGAGAAGAGAAAAAGAATCAGAGAGTACCAAAATAGAAAGAGAAACAATGCGACAGAAAAGAAACAGAAAGAAAGAGCAAGAGAGGCAGGGCAGAGAGCAGTGCGAGATGGATACTAGCTTGAACAAATGTACATCATGTATAATGGTTAAGGGACATGTGCAGAAATGTGTTGAAAGTGAAATCTCTGCGCTGGCCCCACTGGTAGTGCACTACAGTGGGTCACCTGGAAGCAGCCTAGCATGCACTGGGATTAGTGGGGGGACACTGCAAACCAGGTGCTCCTTCTAATCTCCTTTGCAGGGCAGAGCGAGCAGAGCAAGAGCCTTGGGGAAATTAACACCAACCATCTGATTATATATCTTGCATTAAAGATTCAAATCATGGATAAACCACCAGAGAGAGATAGACAGAAACATAGAGAGAGAGAGAGAAGAGAGTGAAATTAAGAGAGAGAGAGAGAGATAGAGAGAGATAGAGAGAGAGAGAGAATGCTGTTTGTGCAGGAACATTTACAAACACAAGATGGCATTTTAGAAATGTCATATGCACTCAATTAACATACTGCTGCATTGAGATGGAGAGCACACAGAGCAAATTCTCTTATGGAGACAACATTATCACAGGGTTAGTGGAGTCAGAGCTGTAGGTGCAGTATCACAACTCATAAACAGATTAAGTATGTTCACTTATTGTATATATGATAGATTTAGTTGACTGATTGAACGTGACATCAGGCTCTTCAGAGGAAGTAAAATATGCAGTGAAAGACAATCTCGGGGCACTGAACTGTGGACAGGTTATGTGTGCAGACTGATGGGTAATGTAGGCAAGACAAAAGGTATGCACCCTGGAGAAATGTGCACTTTGATTGTAACTGTTGAATTTATTCAAAGTGAAAGTCAAACTTTACATTGTATTTGTAGAAAAGTTTGTTATTGTGTGTGTATGGATTTGTTCTAGTATCAGTGGATTTTGTGTATATCTGTGTTGCCACACATACCGCACGCCTTAATTGGCTCGTCTGACCAGTCCTTGCAGTCTTTGATGTTGTCACAGACCTTGTTACTATCAATACATTCTCCGTTCTTACACATGAATTTCAGTGGTCCATCACACTTAGTAGCTGTAAGAGAACACAATAAACAACTTGTTCATTCTTTTTATAGTTTTTTTACATTACATTATTTACATTATTTTTTGCTGTGGTACCAACTAATCCATATTCTGATTACATAAATGTTTTATCATTTCTTCACACCCCACAATGTGTGTTACTCTCTGGCAACTGATTATACTTTTCCTGTAATAAAGTGGTGTAACACTTTAAATTCTTAACACAAGTTTAAATTCTTATGTTAACTGATTTACATTACTTACTGAATTACATTTCTTGTGTTACTCGTTTCTCTAACAGAACAATTTCAACTATGCACAATGCATTTACAACATATATTTCCTCTATATAGATTACTCATGCCTGTCCTTGTATGTAACTTGCATGTACTTGTGCTTCAAGCAACAACTGACTGTGACTTTGATTCCCGTGCAAGTACAGGAAGCTCTGTAAACTTGGCAAACAATATTAAAGCATCTAATCTTACTAATACAGATCTAAAGGACAGAGATTCCAGTACTGAAGAAGAGAGAGTCACACTTTACCTAAGCAAGCAAGACTTCATTCATGAACAGGTCTGCAAGCTTTACACTTTATTCATTAAAATTTTTGTTTAAGGCAACTGTGCATAGGCAGGGACAGAGCCATGCTTTTAAAATTAAGTTTATTTAGGAAAAAATAGCCAATTACAATAAAGTACTGAAAGAATTATTAGGTCTTCCCTTGCACTGGCTTTAGAGAGTAATGTAAAAGTAAAGTAATGAGTAATGAGATTACATTTTTAGGAGGTTATAAGCAAATTGATCCCATTACAGATTTAAGTAATTAGAAATTTATAGTGGTTTATTCTTTTACATAGCTACCCTGACATTGTGTATGACTGAATGGATTTTGAAAAGTTAATATAATTTTAGGGAAAAGCCAAATATCAGCCACTGAAATTATTTGGCTGAAAATGACCAAAAATTACACTTTCTGTTTACAGCTGAAGGAGCAAAAACACTGACCATTTTGACCAAAAAAGTTACACTGCTAATTTTTTAGGGTGAAAAGGACCTTTAACAAAGTGCCAAAATATAATAATTAAATTGTAAGTTTAAATCAGTGAAATCACAATGAGAACTAGTTCAAAAAGCATGTGAAAAAAGAACACACACAAACGCATATATATATCTGCAAACAAAAAAATCCAGCATCCATGTTTTTTCATGTTTTTTCATGTCTCAGCATGTACTGAATTGAATTTAGCTTGCAGCAAAGAATTTTCAGCAAAGAATTTTCAGCTTAGTGCATCATCACATTTTTAATTTCTTATTACAGGTTTGCCTGAAGGTAGAATGGTAAGGCAGGGGAGAAGGGGGAGGACAGTAAGGAAAGGAAGTACAGAACCCGAGACTCACTCTTGTTGATGCAGCCTGCTTCATCACTGAAGTCAGGGCAGTCGTGCACACGGTTACACTGTTTAGTGCCATGAATGCAGGAACCATCACCACACTGGAACTCATCTGGTCTGCAGGTCAACAGAGCTGACACACACACACACACACACACACACACACACACACAGTGAAACTTTATGATTTTGCATGTTGGTGGTAATTACAGTTTAGTAAACATTTGCGTTTCACCTGCACTCAGGTCAAACACTGAGTGTATTTAAGTTCTAAAGCAATCTCAACTGAAACCAATCTGTCACATGTCAAAATAAAGAACAGGGATATAAAAAGTGACTGGTTGTGTGATTTGTGCTGTTTGAACAAAGAAATGTCATTTTTCCTTGTTCATCTTTTTTAATGTGTGCTTAATAATTAATGTGGTGGGCTTTAGAAGTGCAGCAGTGAGAAGAGACACACTGATCGCTGTAGCCTGGCTCAGCAGGCCAACACAAAATACACACACCAAAAATAAATTTCTCTTCAGTGGTAGCACAATAGATATTATATAATCAAACTTTAATTATTACTGGGTATGATTAATGGTCAGTTGCTGAGATGAAATGACAACATGGGTAACAAAAGCAGCCTTCGTGACAACTGATGTTTGTTGGAATAAGTCTTTATAGATATTAGCGGTTAATTTCAGGTTTATGCCAGTTATCATGAAGGGCTTATCTTGGTGTCAATTGTATAAGGGTGATAAAGCAGTGACTCAAAAAGATAGAAAATCTTTTGGAAGCTGTACAATTTTGATGCTGTTTTACTCAGTAGTTTTTAGTCTGTCTGTTGTTTTTAACCTGATCAAATGAGAACTTAAACAAGCAGTTTGTGTTTGTTTCTGGAAAAGCTCAAATGGAATTGAAAAGTGTGAGCAATAAGTAGGGCCCAAGAAGTCCACAGAACAGGCCCTCAACACTCAAGAGGCCTTCTTTATACCCTAACACACACACATACACATATACACACAGACACATATACACATATACACACACATACACACACACATATACACACATACAGTTACTTAGCAACTAACAGGACACTGGTACACAGAATTTGGCGCTTCAACAAACGACATGGATTTACATGGCTTAGAGCTGAGAACCATGTCAAAAGATCACATTCTGAAACGCTGACAAGCACACACACACACACACACACACACACACACACACACACATTCAGGAACATCCTGAACACAGCAGTGTGTACTCAGGTTAAAAGGATTCAAAAATGCTCAGTAATTATCTGTCCTTTCCCTTTCTCATGTACACAGTATAAATGGAGGCATGTCAGTTTAAAATCTTCTTTATCAACATGTGAGGTTTACAGTGAAGGATACTGAAAATCAAGACCAGGATGGTGGAGATTAACTGATTTGAATGGCTTTCATTATATTTGTTCAGTGCACCTAGCATTGTCCCTGATAAATGCAGGACTAGGTTAGCTACTGTTTGTTGTAAACATTAGTATACTGAACGCCTTACAATGTTTCAATGTTTCAATAAACTTCCCAAGCCGTAATACTTCTGTCTATGTCATATGAGTGCAACATAGTTGTGCACAGTCAAGAAAGCTGACATGATTTTTTTTTTTTAACAACCCAACAATAAATGTAAATTATAAGTGATCTGATTGCTCGATTTGCACAGGGTCAGGCACCTTCCTTGGATTACCCCAGATAGCCCAGATCAAAACGTCATAAACAAGACTTCATATCAATGTTAAGAATAAAATGAACAAACAAACAACAACTTACGTACTTCCAGTTCATGCCAGTTATAATAGCTTCATGTTAGCAAAGTAGGCTTATTCAATGTATCAAATGCTATCCAACAAGACAGAAATAGCTTTAACCTACAATTTTTAAAACACTTAATTTTCTTCTCCTTCTAATTAGTCAATCACCAGAAATGCAGATTTCTGTAGTCCAGGTTTGAACTTGAGGATTAAGGAACTGTGCCAAGTCAAATTGCTTTAAGTGGTTATCCTTGCCTACTAACAGAATTTGTTATTAAGTTACCGTGAGGTTGATTCAAAAAGGCCTACCATTACTGAGGGATCTCAAGGTTCTCTGAATTCAATAACATAATTTACTCTGTAATTATTACTTAGCAGGCCTAACTAAAGACATAGCAGCTTCATACTGGAATAAAATCACAGACCTCCTCAGTGCTCTCAAATTACAGCAATTCCCTTAGTACAACTAATTCAGCTTCAGTAGCAATAAACATAGTGTCGAAATTCTCATGTACCTGGAGGTGTGTTACTTTTAAATATGGAACAGAAACATCCAATATAGGTTAGATATAGGCTAGGTATAAAAACCACAGCTTAACACGCCACATTTAGAGTTTGTTCAGTAGGCATAATTTATCATATCAGCAGAAAACTTTACCCCAAAAATAGCATTACACCCTTCACAATTTACATACAAAAGTTCCTATACTGTAATGTTGAACTGCGCTTATTTAAAAGTATTATGTACATTATAGCACAGTGAATTAAAATGCTATTATATTAGAGTGATCAATGACTGATTAAATAACTAGAGCATCTGTGGAGGAGGAGGAAATAATTAGGTATAAAGATCAGGAGCACATCAAACATCAAAACATTTGAAGCTGCACCACACAAGATGTAGACTTTTAAGGAAAGCTACAGAGAGGACAACAATCATATCTAAGGAGCTACAGAGTTTACTGGCTGAAAGTAAAGGTGCCCTGGTTCAAAATATTAAGACCTTTGCATAAAATTGGCTTTTATGGCATAGTGGCAAGAAAAACGATTACCAACAACACATTTAAACGTTTAAAAGCATAATCTGATTTTGCCAGATAGACTAAAAGTAACCAAATGAACAAGTGGAAAAAATGTTTTGTGGTCTGATGTGACTAAGAACAAGGTTTCTGGGCAAAACTGCTCAAGGTGGTGCAAACCTGACACTACCCATGTTTCAAGATATACCATCCCAACAGTAAAGTAGCACAATTTGAAATATCCACAAGTGTCATCCTACCAAAGTGAACAACCTTCTTGTAAGTCCATCAAAATGAATGAGAAAAATATCACTTCCAAACAGTATAAAACTGGTATTTACTCCACAGAAAGGAGGCTTGAGCAAATATTATTGTGAGGTATATATGCAAGCAACATAGCTCTTACAGTGTTTAATTTTATTTAATGCTTTGATTAAATCTAAGCACAAACATCACCATAAAAATACCAATTGGAAAAATATGTTAATTATCATTTGTAATCCAGAAAATGTTGGTAACTATTAAGGTCAAACTTATTCATGCTCAAACTCATTCATGCTCTTTCTTAGGACATGCTACTACTTACGACAGTTTGTCTCATCTGACTTGTCCTTGCAATCTGCGTCACCATCACATTTCCAGTTGAGATGGACACACTCTCCACTGCCGCACTGGAACTCTCCAGCTGGACAGCGGGGTTTCTGTGGCTCCGTCCTGCGGCTACAGCGCTCAAGCGACTCATCTGATTTATCACCACAGTCAGGGTCTCCATCACAGCTCCACAGAACTGGGATACACTCTGAGTCGTTGCAGCGGAACTCGTGTGGGGTGCAGGTGCTGGCTGTGGACGCTGTGCACTTCTCCTCATCGCTGCCGTCTCCGCAGTCATCATCACCATCACACACAAACGTAGGTGCCACACACAGTCGATTCCGACACTGGAATTCCTTAGCTGGGCAGGCCTTGGCATCTGAGGAGGAGGAGATGGAGGAGGAGGAAACAATAAGTTAGAGAAATCTGGAGCACATCAAACATCAGAAATGTTGAACTGATACAAAACATTTTGATTCATTTTGAGTGAAGTGTGAGGGTCACTTTAAACTGACCACCACTTTACATGTTAGAGGAAAATTGCTTACTGTATATGCTGTCTTGCAGACATGGTCAACATGTTGATTGTAACCCTTTGAAGACCAGAGCTGGTAGTCATTTTGCTATAATATATTTGCTATTCTATATCAGTAATTACATATTACATGACTCTTTCAATCTGTGCTCTGTATCAACAATTCTGAGTGACTGAGTCAGCACATCAACATTTGTTACAATGTCAAAAATGACAAACATGGCAAAAACGTAATGTGTTTCTTTTTGTTTTTTTTCCACAAGTCAAGATATAAGAGCTTTTCATCAAGTTCAGATTGAAATGTCTCCTCTTCTGCTTGGTAACACAAATGCAGCGTACTTTTGACAGCATTTCTCTGCTTGTTTCAATGAGATACCAGAAAAAAATAAGTACTATAAAATTATAACACATTTTGTTATCACCATGCATGCATATTTCTAAAGGATAATGTGTTATTTCTACAGTCAGGTCCAAATCTCTCAATTACATATCTAGACCACAGGAAAGAACAACAGAACAGAACATTCTCAGAATCACAGGGCACACAGGTTCACATTTATGGTGAGTTAACGGTGGTTTACCTAAATAAAACCTGACTGTTGTTTTTAAGATAGGTAATGCAGTCCTAGTGGGAAACGCCAGAATGAGTTGTCGTCTGGTGGGCTTGCTCAATAGGCTTATTGATTTACAGATGACCTGGAGGCTAAAAAACATCTCTGGACAGCCAGTAACTGAACAGCCTTAACTATGCTGTTGTAAAGTACCAAACCCTTCCTTAATGTGGTTATTAAACTTCTCTGCCTCGCTGAGCTTTTAAGCTGTGGGTTTTTAACATCCTATCTCCTACTGCTTGCATAAAAGGATTTACTTTAGCACCTAATGGCGCAAAAGTCTGCACACATGCTGTGGGCCATATGTGAACTTGAAAGGGCTATGTAAGAGAAAATATGTACATGGAGTAAAAGAATGCATTAATATGCCAAGCATGTAGAGGAAACTGTATACATGAACAAGACAGATGCGCAATAAATGGTCCTTTAACAAAAGACTTATCGTAAAGCATTTGCAAAAGGGTAGCTGTGTCTCACAAAAAACGCTTTCCTCATCATAACACAGTGGCATTATCAAATTGCCATGCTTGTCTCCGAATCAATGTGATTTGTGCCATTGACACAAAGGTCACTGTTGTCCTTCATTGCATTTTAGCTGATGCATGTTTCATTGTTCTCCTCCAACGCTTCCGGCTTTTCAAACCAATTACAATAATGACCCAATGGGCATGCTGCTCATTTCATTTTCACAAAGCTGATTAGCCAACGAGGGCCTAATTGGCCAATGACATATCAACAACAGTCATTAACAAAATAACAAAACTAGGTACTTGCCTAATGTCACAAATCACTTACATGACTTTCCAGGGGCTGCCAAATAACCAAGGTGAACTGATGGAATTACATATTGAGCATGGATAAAGGCTCGTAATCTTCCAGCAAATTTGACATGATGCTGTCGCTGAAGGATTACGATGTTGAACTGATGTATGCTACACCATTCCTCTGCCTGCAAGGGCAAGGCAGACATCAAATGTGGCATGCTTTTAATAGGACTCCAAGTGCTGTGCGTGTGCTGAGAGGTGGCGTATGAAGAGCGTGTGGAAGCAGATTGTGTTTGCTCTAAGCAGGGCTATATTGGATTGGCTGACCCCATGTTTCCCCAGAGGGCCAGCAGAGCATGAGGAGACATCAGAGAAGAGATAACCTGGGATTCAACATCAGTAAAGGAACACTGCCTCAAAAGAGCCTAATGTCTCTAACATACAGTATGTGACCAAACACACACACACAGCCATATTACAGCAAATATGTGTTGCAGTTAAGTGTGATTCGATCTGCTGCTGTCAGGAGGAATGGACAGAATATATAAAATAGCAGAAAAGAGCCAAGTGTAGGGGAATACAATCTCATTGAATGACTGCAACCAGACATTGCTTAATCCAAAGTAATAGACAGGTAATAGATAAAGCTTGAGATTAGCACCATCATAGTGACCTTGGACCACACACACCTACACAAATGCACATGTACACACAATCTGCACCTCAACTGCACATGCAGTGTGTGCAACAAATTATATTCAGCTTTCTCCCCCCCCCCCCACACACACACATTTTCATGATTCATGTGCCTTGTATTTTTTAGAGCGTGATATTGAATAAGACACCACAGCTTTAGCACATCAGGACAGGAGTTTCTGGCATGGAAAGATACATCTGATGAGTATTATATTTAGTGTGCGCCTAAGAAGCAGAGAGGCATGCTGTGTTCTGGTGAAATTAAACTATTTCTTCACAGAATTATTATTGTTTTTTAATACTTCTAAATAGTACTAAAATAATCAAATCCACCACAACCCTATCTGGACTAAGTGGTTAACAATGATGATGATGATGAATCCATTTGAATTATAGTGAAATTTGACACTTCAAGGTGCATTAAATAATTGTAAGCCAATCTTTGTAAAGTCTGTTTTTTTTACCTTAACTTATTTGATGTCTTTTTTTTAAATTAATATTATTGGTTGTTTTAATAGTAGTAGAGCATAAGAGATTCAAGCTTTGATAAAAAAAATAATAAATTCCTTCCTGAAAAAGTGCATAACGCACTTTGTCTGTTCTGTTTCGTGCACATTCACAATACACACACACACACACACACACACACACACACACACACACTCTCCTTCTAAGCCACTTCTACCTCAGGGTGGAAGTGGCGAGGGGTACATTCACAATACTAAAATATTAGGCACACAGAGGGCTCTTGGAGCCATCAGGAGCAGCCTTAGCATAGCACTGCATGCTACACTACAGAGCTCCCCTGTGGTACAGAGCCACTGTACAGAAACGGCAAGTTAATAGAGCATTCAGGAACACACAGCCATTACACTTAATATCGTTACGGCAACATGCAGTAGAGACATGGCTCTTCTCCAGGGACTCCAGTGTGTAGTAGGGAGAGAGGGACTGAAGCTATGATGTATAAGGTTGAGGAGAAGAGACACGGCAGGTTAAGTGAGGCGACTAAACACTGAGGAGGTTTGGGTGAATGTGTCCTGTGGAAAGCCTGGACAGTCTTGGCAGCATTGCCTGCGGGTGGGAGTGAGAAAGTGGCTCACAGCAGTACAGGCAGTGGCCAGAAGTAGAGCTGGGTCAAAGCGAACACTGACCTTGTCCTTGTAATAAGGTCAGCTCCATTGCAATTCAGATCAAAGTTTCCCTCACTATACAGACTGCTCTGCACCACACATAAATGCATGGGTCAGTTAAAGATCAGGGGGTTGTATATTGTCACTGGTTTTGTGGTGACTGGCTAAATAAAAATTGCCCATATCCTGATACCACAATGTAGGTGGGCAATATAAAACTATAAACCAACAAAAAACAAGGTATTATGTTTTCATCTCGCAGAAATGCATAGCTATTAAACATTAGCATTAATTACTTTGTTACAGTCCTTTCTGAAACCATCCTGCTCCACCTCCTCATGTCTCTCTTGTAGCATGTTCAAGAAATGTTTACATGTTAGTTTAGGTTCTCAGGGATTTTCTGATACAGACTCTTATTTTGAAGGTGGGACCAGTTTTCCCTGGTGGTATATTTGTGAGAGCAGGAAGAAATGAGAGTCAAATCAGAGGTGAGAGCTAACAGAGGAGATGTGGGCTGAGCAGAGAATGAGCAGTTCTTAAGTCTGCTTATGTACAGCATAGTTGTGGCCAACAACACCTGGTTAATGAAGCACCATGACTCGTGTGAAAGCTGTGGCTCTTTTAGCAGTGAATGCTACATTTGTCATTTGTCAGAAGTAAAAGTTTCTCCGATGGTAGAGATTCAGACTATAGATGCTAGCAGATAAGCTAAGCTACACAGCTCAGAGAAAGACTTGAGCACTGTTATAACAAAGAGAATGAGAGCATGTTTGCATCTTTAAGAGTGCCACAGTTGCTGGGGTGCAAGTCATAACCACCAATGCTTGTTGTTCCCAACTTTTGTGACATCACCAGAAACTCGTGGTGCAGATGTAAACAAAGATGTTGTTGCCCATGGACAACATTTAACAGTAAAAAGTAAGACTCAAATACTTTGGTAAAGCAGACCGAGAGGCTTTCAATGCACAATTTCAACTGCTAGCTTTATTGTGCGAGTGGTTTGAGCCCTGCCACTGATGCTTGTTTGACTGACAAGTCACCTCCAATGGCAAGTTTCACCGTGCCCAGGGGGAAGACTTGGAACTGTGCATACGCTGATGTGACCAGTGCACAGCAAAGAAAGGGCTGCCAAAGCAGTCAGCGTAATCAGAGCAGGGGACGCTGTGGGGCCGCCGTGCCAAGTACACTGCTCCGAGAAAGGACTGAGGGCATCTGCTGTTTAGGAGCAGGCACCGTGTGGTGCTACCCAGGACTGTGGCCAACAGGTGACTCCCAGTTCATTCAAAAACTTTATGGTCCTCGGGGGGCTTTTTGGGGAAAGTATATTTGTGTTCAAGAAATATTTACTTGTAAGTTTAAGTTATAGGTTCATCAGCATTTATTCCGATAAGGACATACTGTGAAGGCATTGCAAGTGTTCAAGAGGATATGTGTGAAAGCAGGAAGAACAGAGTTAGCCGGAAGTGAGACCAAAGAGGGAGACAGGAGCTGAGCAGAGAAAGAACTGTTAGTAAGGTGTAAACTGCTTATGTACAGCATAGCTGTGGCCAAAAACAGCTTGTTAATAAAGCACCTTGACTTGTTCAAAAGCTGTGTGTCTTTTAATTCCTGTGATCGCTACACACCTGTGTATTGTGTCTGATGCTTAAAGCTGCACTATGACACATCTGGAGATTTGGAGAGTTCTCTGGTCCAAACGTGTAATTGCATGCAACATAGAAGAATGTTTTATAACACTGATTGTGCTTTGGACCCCCATAAGAAGATGAATCCAATGTTCACAAGTACATTAAAAGAGTATCAAAAGAAAACTTGGTGAAGGATGCGTCATCCTAGTATATATACACTATTGTCGTCATATCTTCATCAGTACAATCATGATTTTGTATTTGAGACCTAAAATCAAGCCAGATCTTCTTTTAAAGACTGTGTGTGTGACATTAATATGTAAAGACATATGGCATTGCTGTTGTCAGTAATGCTACTTCTTTCAATTTAAACAAAAATTATATGTATTTCTGCTTTAACACCCAAGCGATTTATGCAGTTATGCTCTTGTTTCAAAGAGAGGATTTTTCTTGTGAGGTTAGTTGTGTAGTTTATGCACTTCTGTCATGATGTTTCCTTTACCTTGTGGTTGCTGACAGTGTACCATTATACCATTGTTGGGTCTGGCTGAGCTATACACTTGTCACTCAAAAAGCAGTTTCTTCTGAGCGGTTGGCTTTCACCTGGTTTTTCATCATGAACCTGCAGCTTCCTTCATTACATCATTGCTGTTGTTGGTAATGTAATAATTGTGTTCTTTGGGTATTGAGTATGAGTACTGTGTTTTATGTTATCAAAGTAACTGCTTTTTCATATTCTGACCTTTACCTCTGGGTTGCTATAGATCTGCCTGTGATTGATGACCGTGTCTTACTGTGTGCGGACCCCTGCTACTGGAAAAATGAACTTGGTTTACAGAAAAGCCCAATAAAGAGACAATGCAATTAAATCCAGCAGCCTCTGGCTCCGGTGTACTGCAAAATTAAGGAATGGATTCTACAGCCCTTTTTTACAATTAAAGAATTCCAATGAGAGTGATATTGTTGGATTTCATATGAATGAAACAGTTCTCACACAAAACATTTCCTACAAATCTGCAATCAATAAATCGTGCTTTAATGCTGACTTAGTCAGTAATTAGGGTGAAATTTTGAAGAAAGTAACTGACATGATGCCTTAGAAGTCGAGAGATACTCTCATTTGCTACATTATTTAAAAGCTACAGTATGTAAGACTGCTTTATTAAGACTGAGAAAGAGGCATGTTCTTCCAGTGTCTGCGTGGGTTTCATCTGGGTGCTCCGGTTTCCTCACACATTTCGTAGACATGCAGTCAGGCGAACTAGAGATCCTAAACTACCCCTAGGGGTGAATATGTGTGTAAATGTATAGGTCTGTGTGTCCCTGTGATGGACTGGCGACCTGTCCAGGGTGTTTCCTGCCTTCCTCCCAATGACTGGAATAGGCTGCCACCTCTCCCACCTATTTCTCCCCAAAAATTTTGCTGATGTTAGAATGTTCTGCTTTACCAGCTGTGCTGCACTGCTTGACCTTTAAAGCCAGTGTTAGCTGCAACAGCATGTTCAAAACCAAAAGAAAGGAACAAGTTGCTATATGCAAAACACCAAAGTGATACCAATTAAAAGTTCAGAATCCACAGTTTCCCGAGTTTTTTTGCCTCAGGCATGAAATAATAAATATCAAATTGCACCATGCTTTTTAACTGTGGATTAATATAACACGGACAAGGGAAAGAATACGCCAAGAAATCATTTTCCTTACTAAAAGCCATAATTCAGCAAAACAGACACAATACAGCACTAAGTGATAGACTGCTCTGCTTAAACTGCCTTCCGAGAAGCTACGGGAGATGTGACAGATCGAGAGTTAAAGTACCTCAGTGCTGCTCAGGAAAGCAATGCCCCTTCTGTACTACAAATTCATTTACAACACGGCAGTTGGGACAAGGCCCTCCTCAGAATGCCGCAGGCTGTGTACAGAGGGAGAAAGCCATTTTCCCAGCCTCTAAAGTGCAGCTAGATGTTTACCGTGGGCCACAGCATTGCCTGTGGGAGTCATAGCAAATGGCAGCTCAGATGAAAGGGAAATACCAGGGTGCTGAGAGAGAACAGAAAAAGTTCAGCATGGCATGGATGCTTTAGCCAGACACACAGATCTGGGCAAATGACACTCAATATATACTATATGGTTCTGAATCGAAATTGAAATCTGTGGTTCAACAGCTTATGGTTCAGCTCACAGTGCACAATAATTTTTTTGTCTTCTTGTGCTTTTCACAGTTTGAGTATCTTAATGAGACCCTTTCAAATTGTAGAGAATGAGGGATTCCGATGCAATTCACAGGACACATTTAAGTACACATGAAGAAACAAATTCAGAACTTGAAATGTTGACCTGATCTAACCGTGAAAGGGGTCAACTGTTAAATTTTTAATACACACACGAACAACCATTAGCAGAAATGCATTGAAATTCAAGTTCAAGAAATGAACTTGCTGAAATTCAAGTTTAAGAGTGCTAAAATATAATGAACAATAATTAAAACACATATCTCCAAACCTCAACAAACCCTTGCCAGCGCACAGGAGAAACTGAGATCAGAGCTTAGAGGTCTTTCAGAAACCTAACATTAATGAAGCGCTTTTCAAGCAGTTTTTCCAAAGACCTACTCTTCCAGTCATCTCAGTGGGGACAGAGTGCTGCATAGTACAAAAAGAAACAACAAGCTTCAGCTGAAAGCAGCTGTGTGACATTAATATCATAGAGATGTAATAAGAATATCACTGTCATGTGAAAACTGCACATTTCCTTATCTTATCCATTAATACTCCTCCTAACATGCAGTCCAAGAAATTAATTCACATAAAAACAGTAAGTTCCAGATTATCAGGCTCAGATTTCAAGCACTTTATCCAGTGAATGTCTATATTTTAGCAACCTGTAGATACAAACTGAAAAATTAATTCACAATGTACTACTAACTTTTCAAAACTGGATGCAATAAGAAAACTGAGCACATTTATACACATACATAAAAAAGAACATTAAAAAAACATATATACATAAGCTATGTCAGTACTTCTCAAACCAGTCCTCAGAGTTCTGTGGAGAAAACAAAATGTTTGGGATTTTAACAAGACATTCTGGTGCAATCTGAGCCTAAAAGAAATGCTGTTATGCTATGCAAATACAAGGTCAGTGTGTACATCATTTGCCAAATATCTTCTTTTAACAGCCCACACCTATGATAACATAACTGGAGGCCATTCTAAAAAAAAAACCAAAAAAAAAACCAACCAAACAAAATAAAAGTTAAAATCTATTAAAAGGCATATATAGTAGCGCTTGGACCCCGATGTTTGCCATTACGTAGACATTTGTTTAGGTCTCATGGTGGTTACGATAACACACAGAAATTAATCTGTTCTACATCAACTTCAGACTCAAACTAAATGGAAACTGACTGTCTTGTTTTAAACCAAATTCATCCCCAAAAGATTTTCATTTACGTCAGGGACCCACAGACCCCCATTTTACCCTTTATAATTCATTGAAATCACATTTACTACTGTTCATAATACTGTACTCTCAGATATTAACAGGTTAATTGATAGCTGGAGTATATTCAAAAGTGAATTTAGCTCAGTTGCTTTATGGATCTAAGTGCACACTCGTCAGTGGTGGCAGGCTGGTAGTGGATGTGCTGCTACAGTCGTGGGTGGCTGGAAGAGGAGCAGTGAAAGTGAGAGAAACCCACAGTGCTCTCTCAGCAGTCACAAGTGCTAACAGATGGGAGTGCAACAGCATCAGAGACTAAACCTATTACACCCACACACTTGCTTACAGGCAGAAGGGTACAAACAAGCCACACACACACACAGAAGACCTTCCTAATATGTTAGGTGGGTGTACGCTTTGCAGTTTCACTTAATTGTTATTAAATAACAGTAATTCAATAATGCAGAGCTGCAGAGGTCAGTCAGATGGCCAAGACAGAGTGGAATGCCTTTTAAGAGTGCAACAGAAGAATATAACTAACTATCTCCCTTTCTCTCTCTATCTGTATATAGGTGGGAAAAAAAAAAAAAATCAACAAATATGCCTAGTAAAAATACTGATAAATATCAATATGTGAATTTGTACCAATTTTAGATATAAAGAAGTCACGCCACAGCTGATGTACAATGTCAAAAAAATTTATTGGGACTAATGTACTAATGTACAGTTTCAGATGCAATTCAGATGCCATTTGACTATGTTATGTACAAAACTGGTACACGAGCCTAACCATAGTTTCTGTGGCATGCGCAGGGATGATCACACAGTACGCTTTTTTCCACTATGCATATGCATTCAAAGGAGGGCCATGCAAACTGGGGGAGGTCTGCAAAAATATTTGGTGGAAAATGTGTTAGAAGTCTGGCTGATTACATATTCTACTCCATTTACTAATGTTTGAGTGACTCGCAATGGCCAGTTTTGTGGCCACCACAATTTTTCTTTGGCTTTTGAAACCAGGTGTAAATTTATGTTAGGGTCTAGACTGTGAAAAACTATTTACCAACAGAATAATGGTATTGAAACTCTCAGGATCAAGTGATTGTTTCACTAAAGCGATATATTAAGATCCTTCCTGGATCGGGGCCTTGTCGTGGCGGAAGGGCTTGTGTGGTCTAGGGATCTTCAGAGCTAAGTCGTCGGGAGCAATATGCTCCTGGTAGGGTTTTCCAGGGCGAACAGGTCTGGAGTGAAGACCCAGACTAACACGATCCAAAGTTCTCCATGCATATCGGGCACAAGAAATCGTGTACCCTGCCCGGGAAATGGTCACCGGGACCTACCCCTGGAGCCAGGCCTGGGGGTAGTGTTCCACGGCGAGCGCCTGGTGGCCGGGCAGCCCACGTAATCCGGCCGGGCTCAGCCCGAAGAGGCAACGTGGGGAGGCCATGTGGGCCCACCACCCGCAAGGTCCAGCATGGGGGAGCGGTGCAGTGCCATATTGGCAGTGGGAGATTGCGGGGAGGCCCTAGGTGGCCTAGGCCCCTGCAAAAGAAGCTAGCTCTTGGTACATGGAATGTAACCTCACTGGGGGGGGAAGGAGCCGGAACTTGTGCAGGAGATTGAGAGGTACCAACTAGATATAGTTGGGCTCACCTCCACCCACAGTGTCGGCTCTGGAACCAAACTCCTGGATAGGGGTTGGTCTCTCTCCTACTCAGGGGTTGCACAGGGTGAGAGGCGCCGGGCGGGTGTGGGGATACTCACAATTCCCCGGCTGGTGACCAGGCAGTTGGAGTTTGTCCCGGTGGACGAGAGGGTCGCCTCAATGCGAATTAAAATCGCAGAGAGGCAAACTTTGACTGTTGTCTGTGCGTATGCACCAAACAACAGGTCAGAGTATTCGGCCTTCCTGGAGCGAGTGGGCGGGGTTCTGGAAAGGGTCCCGCCTACAGACTCCATAGTCCTACTGGGAGACTTCAAATTCACTTTGGCAATGACTGGGTGACCTGGAGAGGCGTGATTGGGAAGAACGGCCTGCCCGATCTAAACCCGAATAGTGAGTTGTTATTGGACTTCTGTGCCAGGCATGGATTGCCCATAACGAACACCAAGTTCAAACGCAAGGATGTTCATAAGTGTACATGGTACCAGAGCTCCTTGGGTCAAAGGTCAATGATCGATTTTGTTGTCGTTTCATCTGACTTCTGGACCATATGTTCTGGACACTAGGGGGAAGAGAGGTGCTGAGCTGTCAACTGATCATCATCTGGTGGTGAGTTGGATCAGATGGCAGGGAAGACTGATGGTCAGACCCGGTAGGCCCAAGCGAATAGTGAGGGTGTGCTGGGAACGACTTTCAGAGGCCCCTGTTCGGAATGATTTCAACTGCCACCTCCGGGAGAGCTTTTCTCACGTCCCGGAGGAGGTAGGGGACATGGAGTCTGAATGGACCCTGTTCAAAACCTCCATTGTGGAAGCTGCCAGGCGTAGCTGTGGCCAAAAGCTTGTGGGTGCCTGTCGGGGCGGTAACCCAAGAACCTCCTTGTGGACACCGGTGGTGAGGGAGGCCGTCAAGCTGAAGAAAGAGGCCTTTAGGGACTGGTTGGCCTGAAGGACTCCCGATTCAGCAGATAGGTACCAACAGGCACAAAAGGTGGCAGCTGCAACGGTGGCAGAAGCAAAATCCAGGGCATGGGAGGAGTTTGGTGAGGCCTTGGAAAAAGACTTTCGTTCTGCCTCAAAGAGGTTCTGGACAACTGTCCGGCGACTCAGGAGGGGTCGGGGTGGCTGTGCCCAAGCTGTATTCGGCAAGGGTGGAGAAACTCTGACTTCGAATGAGGATATTGTCGGTCGGTGGAAGGAGCACTTTGAGGAACTTCTTAATCCGGGAGACGTGCCTCCCTCACGGGAGTCAGGGCCAGAGGCTTCTGGGGTGTCAAGTTCCATTTCCCTGGTGGAGGTCACTGAGGTAGTTGGTAAGCTCCTCAGTGGTAAGGCACCGGGGGTGGATGAGATTCGTCCAGAAATGCTTAAGGCTCTGGATATTGTGGGGCTGTCATGGCTAACACGCCATTGCAATATTGCATGGACCTCGGGAACAGTACCCTTGGACTGGCAGACTGGGGTGGTGGTCCCTATTTTTAAAAAGGGGGACCGGAGGGTGTGTGCCAATTATCGGGGGTATCACACTGCTCAGCCTTCCTGGGAAAGTCTATGCAAAGGTGCTGGAAAGGAGACTCCGACCGATAGTTGAACCTCAGATTGAGGAGGAACAATGTGGATTCCGTCCCGGCTGTGGAACAATGGATCAGCTTTTCACCCTCTCACAGATTGTTGAGGGGGCATGGGAGTTTGCCAACCCAGTCTACATGTGTTTTGTGGACTTGGAGAAGGCTTATGACTGTGTTCCTCAAGATATCTTGTGGGACGTCCTCCGGGAGTATGGGGTGCCGGGGCTACTACTCCGGACTATCCAATCTCTGTACTCCCGGAGTGAGAGCTGTATCCGTATACTCGGCATTAAGTCAGACTCTTTCAGGGTCAGCGTTGGACTTCGCCAGGGTTGTGGAAGTTGCGGGGGACAGGGTCATCTGGGATTCTCTACTCTCCCAACTGCTACCGCGACCCTGTTTGGACTAGCGGGCGATGATGATGATGATGATGATGATGAGGATGATGATGTGTTAAGATTTTATCTCGTAGGTCGAAAACATGATGCTTCTTTCGTTTGGGAGTAAAAGGAGGAAGCAGCTTGTAACTTGTGGAGCCGAATACAATTAATGCATTTTGTTTTTTGATATATAATTTAAAAGGTATCTCAGCAAGATTATTAATGTTTAAGCAACCAACCCACGCATACTCAGATATAAAGGATACACCCAGGATACACTCTGGACATGTCGCCAGTCCATCGCAGGGCAGACAGACAGAACTCACACACTAACACCCAGGGGCAATTTAGCATGTCCAATTGGCCTGACTGCATGTCTTTGGACTATGGGAGGAAACCAGAAAACCCGGAGGAAACCCATGCAGACACGGGGAGAACATGCAAACTCCACACAGAGAGGACCCCGATCACCTGGCTGGGGAATCGAACTCAGGCCTTCCTCGTTGTGAGACGACAACGCTACCCACCGTGCCACCATGCCGCCTTTTTTAATGAATGAATTTTTTTAAAAGCTGTAAATGTATATGTGGATACATGGATTGTTCGTATTGTTTATTAGTGACCTCTGCCATGGTTTATGAATAGATATATTATATACAGCCTATGGGTTAGGCCATAGTGTTATTATTATTGCATTTATTTATTTATTTTATGATTTTCTATTTTATGTGAAGTATATAAAAAAATAGGCAACACTGTAATATGTCAGAATATATTACTCATATACGGTTTCTGAGTTGATGTACTATGTGCCAGTGCCCTAAAAATAGTTGACCATATAGTTTATCAAATATTAACTATTTTCGTCAACCTTATTGTGAATACGGACAGTTATAGAATATTAACATTCACAATAAATATAGTACTATGACCTCTAAGAAAACAGAAAAATGTTCAAAAACTTCTTTTTGAAAAAAAAAAAGGTTAATTGTGATGGCACTTTTGGTTGCTGGCAAAGGAGAAAATAATATATTTTTTACTGTAGTCTAGTCATGCCTGGTAAAATATTAAGAAATATAATATTGTACATACTTTGTAAAATAAATTATTTCAATAAAAAAGAACAGAGAATGTATTTTAACTTTAATCATCCTTCCACCATTCCAGACAGAAGAGGTCAACTGTCTACATCAGATCCTACAGTGTCTATTGTTAGTACTAAACAGCATTGTTGTAGAGGGTTGCGATTGATCATTTCAGATAGTGTGACACTTGCTGAGCTCCCTCATTTTTCTTACACAAGCCTCTAAGCACAGCTGCACCTAAGCACACAGCCCTGCTTACCTTAACAGCACACATAATCACAGATTAGCACAACTCCCAACACAGAGCAAATGGCCCATTGCTTAGACAGTGCATTTATAATGCAGGCTAATGCAACAGTCAATTAGCACCTATTATTAATGTTAAAAGCCTCAGCTAAAGGGAGGAAGACAGGAAGGGAGGGAGTTAAGTAAGTAAGAGTAGGAATAACACGAGGCCCTGATATTTGTATAAGTGCAAAGAGTGTTGTTCCCTTCCCACATAAAATTGGTTGTAATATATGAGAATGTATGACTCATATGGTTTCTGAGGTGATGTTTTATGGACATTATCTCAGTTTAAGACCGCTGTAAAGGGGTTAGTGGGTAATACAGGCTGTGTGCCAGTGCCCTAAAAATGCTAAAAAAAAAATCATGTATATTAATTAATTTAGTGGCAACAGTACATCAAAAACAGGCATCAAAAATGAGCTTATGTGTATGTGAGAGTGAGAGGTGTGAGAAAAAAGATATTAGATGTCAGAAAATTAGATGGGCAGGTTCAAGATGATAGAAAGGCAACAGTAACTCAAATAACCACCCAAAATCGCTGAGGAATGTTTCCAACACCATGTTGAAAGTATGCCACAAAGAATTAAGGCAGCTCTGAAGGAAAAAGGGGGTCCAACCTTTTACTAGCAAGGTGTACCTAATAAAGTGGCCTGTGTGTGTGTGTGTGTGTGTTTGCCATAACAGTACAATAGTATAAACTCTTGCCACAGGCATTCAGTAGCTGTGTATTACTGCAGTTTGGCAGGCTTACTGGCAACAGATCACATGACCACACTGACATGAAGGCGGAGGTTCTATCCCTGAACAGCGTGGTCTCTAGAAATTTAGGTCAGATCATTGAAAAAGATCTGAAATAGAAAAAGGACATATCTAAATAACATTTAATCTCTAGGGCACTGAAAGGTGGTTTATGTTTTTTGTTTTAATTCCCTGAGCCATTTCTAATCCCTTGTATGTGTAGTGCATGCATGTTCTTTTCAACAGATGCTTTTATATTGCATTACATTTCAGCTGGATCACCGGTGGTTATCAGATGAGCTAGATCCACAAAGGAAATAGATCCTTCCCCTACTCAAAAATCATAAACTACCAAAAGAGAATGCAGATAATGCAATCTCTCCAAATAATGGGCACTCAGAGAAAGTGGTTTATGTGGCAATGGTTTATGTGAGCACAGGTTCATTGATGCAAAGCACTGCTTTTATGAAGGATCAAAATCTATTTCAGTGCCAAGGGCTTAATAAAAAATAAAAAGTTAACTAAAACTATTATTATCAGAAAATAAAATCAGAACTAAAACTACTAATTCACACACTAATTGATTAATAACAATTATAATTAATAACAATACATTAATTAATAAAGCCAAAATGCACAACAAAAAAAATGAATGAAAATTTCATAACTACAATAAACCTGCTGCAATCACATATAGGTCAGTGTACATCTGTTGTCACCACTGTAATTTACAAGTAACGCACACCAACCAGCAGCACTGCACTGTAGTGGCACTGATTGGTGGTGGGGTGGTGTCATAGTGTGTGTTGTGCTGGTATGTGTGGATCAGATATCACAGTTCTCCTGAAGTTTTTAAACACCTCAGTATTGCTGCTGAACTGGGAATAGTCCACCAACCAAAAATATCCATGGGCAGCATTCTGTGACCACTGATGAAGGACTAGAGAATAACTAACACAAACTGTGTAGCAACAGATGAGCTACTGTCTCTGACTTTACATCTGTAAGATGGACCAACGAGCTAGGTGTGTCTAACAAAACTCTAGCACTACTGCTGTGTCTGATCTACTCATACCAGTGCAGCACACATTAACACCCCACCACCATGTCAGTGTCCCTGCAATGCTGAGAATGATCCACCATCCAAATAAAACCCACCCTATGGTGGTCCTGACCACTGAAGAACAGGGTGAAAGGAGGTTACCAAATTATGCAGAGAAACAGATGGACTACAGTCTGTAATTGTAGAACTACAATGTGCGAAGAATGCAGACTCAGAAAATGTCACATTATAATGTGAGGCTGTGTGTGTAGATTATAACAGACATTTAAATTTTGAACTCCTTACTTCATACATCATGCTTTTGAACTAAAACATTAACTCCAATATTAATATGTTCCACAAACAGTTCTGCCACATAAGTAGTGATCTGAAAAACTATTTGATTTATGATGTGAAATATTTTACTGGAGGCATTATTCAGCCCTCAGATGTAGCATTAAAAGATGTAAGTAACCAACCATCAGCATTACATTTTAAATTATAAATCAAAGATACAGTCATACAGGTTATTAGAAATGTATAGAAAAGATAATAGAAGTCTCTGGAACAGACATCAAGAACTAGGAAATTAATTATTGTGAAGAGAAGGCTGAAAGATTGCTATGATGTTAGAGCTCTCATTTTCCACTTCATCACAGATGTGTGGAGAAGAGGAATGGGTGAAAATCATCACATCAGTCCGTTGGGAGTGAAGAAATACTGTTTCAGTGCCCATTCCTGAATTAGTATACAGGAACTCCTGCTACCTCTTATATTAAGTCAGTGTGACATCACAGGTTAAAAAGGCACAGTGACACAGTCACCAAGTCAACCTAGTCAACACAGTCGAACGGTCAAACTGGACTGCAGTACATAATCAACTGTGTGGGTGCACTTGTTATTTTCATTTACATCATATGGACAAACGTTTTGGCATCCCATTCTAAATCCATAGGCATTAATATGGAGCCGATACCTTCCACTCCTCTGGGTAGCATTCTACAAGATTTTGGAGTGTATCTGTGGGAATTCTCTTGGCAATCGCCAAACCCAGACTCGTCCATCAGACTGCCAGATAGTGAAGAGTGACTCGTCACTCCACAGAATATGTTTCCACTGCTCCAGAATCCAGTGGTGATGTACTTTACACCACTCCATCTGACACTTGGCATTGTGCTTGGTGATGTAAAGCTTATATGCAGCTGCCATCGGCCATGGAAACTCATGCCATGAAGCGCCTGGTGCACAGTTTTTGTGCTGATGTTAATGCCAGAGGAGGTCTGAAACTCTGCAGTTATGGAGTCAGCAGAGCGCTGGAAACTTTGATGCACTATGCGGTGACCCTGCTCTGTAACTTGTGCATGGACTGTCACTTTGCGGCAGAGTTGCTGTGGTTAAAAGTGGTAAGCACTTCCACTTTTCAATAATACCTAATGTCTAGGAGGGAGGAAATTTCACAAACTGACTTGTTGCCACAGTAGCTTCCTATTACAGTACACATTTTAAAAATCTGGTTATTTGAACATCTTTCATAGAACCATGCATGCTCAAAAGAAACCTTGCATGATTAAAAGGCTTGTGTTGTGAAAGAGTTTGGATTGATGGAAAATGTGCTGTAGACGGTTCTACATAAATCTTTTTGAAAAAGTGTAACTATAGAATAACCTTTTTTGAGGGCTATATAGAACAATTTTCAAAAAGGTTCTACATAGAACCATCTACAGCACATTCTTGATCAATGTGAAGAACCCTTTTCACAGAGGTGTGTCCCAATACCTTTGTCCATATAGTGTATATAGAACAATAGAGTGCAAATTCTGAGACCACATTGGACATCTGTGATTTTTCCATTTAAAACAAACAATAGAAAGGTTTACAATTTTGAAAAATATAAGTTATGGCAAGTAAAATAAAAAGACAATATTAAGGAATCTGCACTATATCTAGGTTGTTATTTTAATTCAATTTGTTACATTAACCATATTATCTTCTTTGTATAAAACAAATCAGATCTTTCAGATTTTTTGAGTCTTCTCTTCCATTGAAGCTCATGTTCAGATCTTTCTGATCTGAACAAACTGACCTGATTCCACACAAACTTGTGGAGTCCACTGCTAGATCGAGTGTCATTAAAGCAAAAGGAGATCAAATACAGGGTGTCCCAAAAAATCATTTTGTAGTCTAATAACAGCCAATTCTCCCTCAAATGATCTCAAATTTTAACAAAATGTGTAAAAACTAATCAAGTTTAACTTGTAATATTTTTTTCTTTCAGGTTGAAGAATGGCGTTCACTAGAAATGAAAAGGCATTTTGTGTGTTAAAATATGCTCGAACACAGTCAAACACGAGTGTGCAGCACGCGTTTTGGAGAAAATTCAATAAACATGCACCAACTGGAAAGCAGAGTTGGACATGGCACAAAAAATTCAAAGAGCAAGGCTGTCTGTGACAGGTGATCCAGATGACCACTAGTATCGGAATATATCATTTCTTATTCAAATTTTAATAAATAAATCTTCTATTGTTCAACATGAATATTTAATGTCGTTTTCCTAGGACATGGAGTTACTCAGATATTCACATCTCAAATGATGTCAATTTTTTGGGACACCCTGTACTAAGAAAAATCTGAAATTTGTGATGAAACATCATGTATTCATGTATTCAGTTAGAAAGGAAAAATCTGGAGGTGCCAATCAGACGATCAAAGCAGCTCTCCTCACTCAGGTTTCTCTTTTGTTGAAAAAAGATTCAAATAAAACAGAAACCCTTCATTTATCCTGCAGTGAATATGCTACAGATGCCTAAAAAATGTGCATTCAATTATCCACTACTGCCTTGTGTTGAGTACTTGCATACTCAATTGCATTAGTAGATGAATCACAAACCAAATAAGGGTAAAAAGTTCATAATGGCACACATGGTAGGTTTTTTTCACATTTTTGGAACAAGACTGAAGAAAAGAAATGACAAAGTGGAGTAAGAATTTCTTCTAAGAAAATAAATCCTTAGATGGATACAGAAGTCATGAATCAGGGCATGTTTCCCACGAGTAGACTCTCTGTGCTCTTCAAATTTGCACAGCTAAAGCTAATCACACATGTATAACCCAAGTCACAGTGGTCCAGCATGTTAATGGCAAGAAAAAGAAGAAGGAGCAGAAAAAAATAAAAACAATTCTAGCCAAAGTTGAAATCAGCAAGGTAGAATACAGCAAAAGAGGCTTTTGGTTTCTCTGGAGACAGGAAAGTGATGTTACAACAAGAGCTATATTTTCCTATACATCTTAAGCACATGCTGATGGAAATACAGTGTTATGTTACTTTGCACATACTATAGAAACACAAACAGTGTCATATAGTCTTTTTGTGTTGGCCCTTCACTCTCCTGAAACTAAATGGAAAAAGCACAGTAATTTCAAGCATTCTGTCTCAAGAGTAACCAAAAAAAACCCTTCAAAAATTAGGTTTAAATGCAGTAGCAAATGTGGACTAGAATGGGTTTATTCAAATACTGTAATTTTCTGTCATACTGTAATAATTGAGAGTGCTCAATATAAGTTTGATGGTGCAAAAACAAAGCATTGTTGACACACGGGCTTTCTGATTGGTGAGGCGTGTCACAATCCACTATAAAAATGCTGTTTTCACTTTCCAACCTGTAACCACAAACCCCACAGCTCTTCTTGTTGGATTACAGATTCAAGAGGGTTTTAAAAGGCCAAATGCATAATACATACCATATGCTGCTGGAAGGAAATGTGAGAGTCAGTGCTTCTATAGGTCACATGTCTAACCACAAAGCAAAATCAATAGCATTTTTTATGATACTCATGTACAGTATCTGAAAATGCCAGCTTATTGCTGTCAGGCCTGTGCTGACCTGATCTAAGTGTTGTGTAAATGTTATTTAGGACCCTGTCTCCCATCACAAGTTGAGAACAGTCCACCAACTAAACATATCCAAACATGGGTGGTGCTGTGGTCAGAAACTAAGCACTAATGAACAGATAGAAGTTGACTTATACAAACTGTGTAGGGAAATGGAAAACGTTACTGTTCCTAAGCACACACCTACAGGTGTATCAACAGAGTACATCAGAGTACTCTTATTTATTTTCATTCAATTTATAGCATCATGAAAAAAGCAGAAACATATAACTAACAGAGAATTACACTAAAGCCTCAACATTGAAATAGCTAATATTTGCCTTTATTGCATTTATTTGCCTTGCTTTCAGTTCTTAAATAAATCTAAAGGGATTTTTTGTTTTACCTCCAAGAACTGTTACTGAGGTCTGGTGTCTAGTGGTGGTTAGTATATTGTTCTGAACACACCAACAGCTTCTTTTCATTTGATTTGCAAATTTTCTATTTCTCAGCAACCTTCACAGTGGAAGGATGGACAGAAACAGCTGTGGATTTTGTCAGCGCTGAAGCGTGAAACTTGATTTTCTCTCATCTCCCATCATTTTTAGCTCCAGAGTCAAAAATGGCTGTTTTTCCTTAGTTTTCTTTACGTACATGAAATCTAATCTTGTCCAAAAGATATCCTGAAAAATAACCAAGTTTCCGGTAAAAGGTAAAGGTAAAGTAAAAGATGACTTTGCACAGTACTGTAGATGTGCCTAATAAAGCGGACAGCAAGTATACATAATTCCAAAACAACCATCTTTGTTTATAAAAAACTAATACTATTACTTCAAGTAACATTAAACAATCATCTACACCCAAAGAAACAGCTAAAAGGGGGCACTGGGTCACTCATGTTGCTTTTGGGTTCTGTACCAGTGGTTCAGTGAATAAGAGCTCTAAAGGATTTGGTGGTTGATGGCTCTTGAGGGACACAAAGAGATGTTGATAAAGTCCCTCAACACAGCAGGCTTAAAACATCTCTGCCTTTTCTTTAGCCCCTGTTGTTGTGGCCTTAAGCAAGGCACTTAACCTCATGTTACCCCAAGAGGCCTAAAGGTACAGTGGCTTAAAAAGGCACTGGCTGCTCCATGGCCCTTCCATGCATGAACAGTGACGGATGGTTAAAACACAACAGCTTGTGCTCTCTAACAGGTCAGGACTCAGCTTTTGTCCTACAGATATTGCCTGTCTGTAATTTGCTCATCAATACCCCATTGCCCCACTTCCTTACCAGCAGCACACTGTTCCTCATCGGCGCCATTTTCACAATCTGTCTCTCCGTCACAGCGCCAGGACAGTGACACACACTTGTTTGTACTTCCACCACAGTCAAACTTCTCAGGGGGACAGGTTTGCCGACCTGGAAGAGGAAGGGAAAAAAAGCCACAAACATCTTAATAAAGGTTAAGCACTACATTCCAAAGCTAAGCTAATAAAGGTTCACATGCTGACTGACTACTCACTGTGCTGCAGGGTTTTTATTAATACATTTTTACTTGAGCTCCAAAATGTGCAATGCAATTCTGTATCAACAGGCTGCCTGCCAACCTATCAAAAAACAGACCACTGGCAGAGGTTTGATCATTAGATCACAGAAGATTTAAGAAATCATCTCCATCAATTATACATCTCAGAGTCCTCCTGACTGGAATTACAACTCTACAGTGCCATCCTGGCACCTTGCATTTTCAGATTTTTATTTCTCAGACTCTCAGACTTTTTTTCCTTTATAGGTTCCTTGACAGGGAAACATTTCCTATTCAGACCTACAGAACAGAGCTGCAATCCAAGCATATCTGGAGTTATCTTTAAGCATGGGTGGTACATCTCGTTCTGTGTATTCTTTTAATATAGCTTTCTCTAAGGAAATGTGGAAAAGAAGCTGGTGAATCACATTTGAGATATCTCAACATCAGCAGAAAGTCATTCTGGCTCTGCAAATGGACTTACAGCCCTCATCTCCAGAAGCTATATTGGACTTGAACTGTAGTGTGGGACTGAATATAGTAGGAGCCCCACACCTGCACTGAGAAAAAGCAGGGTTATAAAGGAGGCCTGTAAAAAGTCACAGAGTGATTTTCAATGAGCGTGCGTTTAAATGAGCAGAATGGCCCATTGTGGGTGGCTGTCTGTCTGACTGATGGAGAATAGCATGGCCCCCTGGGTAACGCTGTCCTTCTTATCTCATCTTCTTCCTCCATTTTTCACATTCCCCATCTAAAGACTATTCAGTTCTTCATACTGACTACAACCATTGTTATACAAAAAACTTGCAGTTTCTTTCATTTTTAAATTTGTGATGCAATTAATGCAACATTTGATTAGACCAGTCAGTAATATGATGGTACTGCTACAAACAGCAGCCTCATTTTATCTGGATGAAAAACAGCCCTCTACTGCTTAACTACAGATGCTCTAATTATAGTGAAGCTCAAATGATTGACAGTAAATGTTAGGTTTAAGTTTTGGATCAAAGTTAGGCTTAGGGTTAGAGTGAGTGGTTAGACATAGCGGTGAGGAAAAGTTAACATGAATTTACAACATAATTAAATGAAAGTAAATAAATGACTAATACAATGATAAGCATGTGCAAAGCCTATAGAACACAATCTAAGAACCAAAAGGCTACTTTGGATTGCTTCCACAGAAGAACAATTTTTAGTCCACAAAAAACCTTTCAATGAATAGCTCTTGCAAGCATGATGAACCTTTTTAAAGTTCAGGTAATATTCACATCATGTAAAGTTTCAATACCAACAGAATGTAAATAATGTAAAGGTTCTATGTCAGTAAAACCAGCAATGCAAGTCCAGCCACTGAAACAATCAGGCCAAAACTGTTCAGAAATGGCTAAGTGTCAAATTCAAACTCATCATTGGAATGGTACTGAAAACGAGAAACCTAGATCAAAAATGACATTTTTTCCTTCACTCTCTTGTGTCTGTCTCTTGTTCAACTGTCACACAGTTGAAATGGCAAAAAAAAAAAAAAAAAACACACACAAATGCCAGCCATTCAAAGTGCAAGTATAACTAAATAACAAAGGAATTTATTCACTTGAATGATCAACTATTCTTTATTGTTGAGGATGTTGGCATATTATGTAGCCTATATACTATAAAAAAAATCTGAACGTATTTAATGTATGTGTTATCATTAATTTTCAGTTCATATTTGTCCTACTAAAAGATTTTACCAATAACAAAAGTGCATTTCCTTTATTACATTGTAGCTTAATGTTTAGCAAGTTAAATAATTAAATAATTATATAATTATTTATAATTAAATAATTATAATTAAATAAGTAAATAATTCCTGCATTTGCGAATCTGAGAGCACATATGGGCACTGGGCACAGAAGTCTACATAGGTGTCTGCCAACATACACCTAGTTGAGATACTGGAGGTGTGCATGTTGTTGCCTACAGAGGTGTGCATGTTGTTGTACACTATAACAACATCTACTCTACCTACTGAGAGTTTTAAAATTCTCCCACAACATGGCCCTATCACAATCAACCATGCAGTAAGACTTGGACCCTCCAGCAAGCACCTCACTGCTCTATGTGACAGATGGATAACGGAGGTTAGCACATGTAATTGGAAAAAAGAGACGCCTCTGGTGCTAGAGAGGACGGAGTTCAGTGCTGAATGAAAAGGGGGCGGCTGGCAATTGTGAAAGGGATGCAGTCTGAAACAGCCTTAGTCTATCTTACAAAGCAAGCTGGTTTTGCTTATGCCATCTATAATTCTTCACTTGAAAAATGCCTTGAAATCACAAATGACAAAGCAATGAAAGTCTTTGGCAAACAATGAGGAATTCTTCTGTGGCTCAGAGAGGAGAGATACTGGTATCATTTTGAACATCTTTACAGATCATTTCACATGGAAAGCATCATGCAGAATAAAGGTTTGTGAATAGGAGCAGTGTGCCCGCACTAGCTGAAATCTTTTCCAGCACCCAGTGAAACTCATTCTGTCTTCAGCTCAATTCCTCCTCAGGGAACAAAGTTATGAGAAGACCAGCAAGAGGGGGAGGTTATTAGATTATCATATTTATCTAACAATACAAATCACCATCATCTGGGTACTGATGGAATGTGGTTAATAGCAGCAGGGAAATGAAATTTCAGAGACGCACATGGATAAGCCCAAAAAAAATCATTAATTCCTGGAAAAAACCAAGACCATATTACGGAGACGACTTTAACAAGTTACATTTAAGAGATGGATTTCACAGCTACAAATCATACGTGGGTGGGTAAGTGCATTACAGTACCATATATGGTATGATGGCATTCCATCTCTTGCATGCACATATACACAATTTCATAACAAGGTTTACTATGATTATTTGCAGCACATGTCAAGCAACTAACTAAATGTAGCAGCTCGAAGAAAAATCTTTAAAATGCCACAGTAAGCACCTTTAAAGTCACAATCATACACCACCTGACCGGCCATTATTTTCACCACTGAAGCTTTCAGCTAGCACTTACATGACCACTAAAGCCTACAATATAAAAGATATACTTGCCATAGTTACTGTTAATAAAGACCCAACAAAGGAGGAACGTTGTGCAGTTTTGTTAATTCCTATTTAGTGCTTTAGGGCGTTTTCACACCTGAAAGTCTGGACCAAGTTCTGAACCAAGGCTCATGTTTTTGTTGCAATGTATACATTTGATCCAATTAGTTTTGGTTTCACACCGCAATTCAACATGCGCGCCAAAGAACTTTGCATGACAAACCTACACCCTGTAGTTATCACATCCATGCGCTGCATTACTCAACACCGTGTGTTATCGTGACTCAGTTTGCTCTCCCAATTCTATTTCTTCGCCTACTGTTCAGTGGGTGACGACAGCCTGCCTTGACTTCCTGTAGTTGGTCTGAAAAAGTGAATCCACATTTCAGGTGAACTGACCCATGGTTCAGTTTGATATGGACCGAGACCACCTCTTTCGTTCGGACGAAAAAATTTGAACCTTTGGTCCAGACTGTCGTCTGAGGTGCCTTTTACACCTACTACTATGCTTCACGCCAAAAAGCAAAGTCCGAAGGTCGAGACCAATGAAGGTATGTGAGAAAAAAAAACGCTAAAGCAGCATGTCCTGCTCTAATTGGAAGAGGAGCTCTTAAAGCTGCTGAGAAGTTAAGTTTAGGTAGTCCTTGTGAAGGTCAGTGCCTTGTAGAAACCAAAGCTGATTCTTGCAACACAGCCTGGCAGACAGACTGAGATGTATCGATGCACTTATTGACAAGTTCCTGGAAGGCTTTTCTGATTCAATGATCCAACCCAAATAAGCCAAGGCAGGGCTAGTAGGAACCTTTAGCTAGTTCCTTATGGAAGGCGAAAGTGGTTGCAACACCTGAACAGCACAAATCTATATTCTTGCCTTCTGTTTCTCAGCATAGTCACACATGTGCACACAGGAGACAACAGACCATCATCCTGGCCAATACTCGGAGCTGATATTTATAATTTTTCCAATAGTTGGAACTGGCATTTTAACTTCCTTCCTTGCCAATAAACAGGCTTTTACATGATAAATGTGCATCTCTAATGTAACCATGACTGAAAAAACACTTCTGGTTCTTCTGGATCAATGCCCCAGCCACAGCCTTAGTAGACTGCTCAAAATAAGTATGATGTGCAATAACAAGCTGCAAAAGAAAAAAATGTAAAAATTATTTGGCAAAAATATCCTTGACTATTTAGTGAAGTCTGTGTTGGTGGATTTATACAATACTTTATAATAAAAGCCTGTTTATTTGTTTTAAACTTTACAAAATAATTATAAAAAAGTAGCCTGTGCAAAAAATTATACATTTTATAGTTTTTTCCCAATATGAAAATCTTAGCAAATTAATTAAAACTATATATACTATATATACCCTATATAAATTTGTTCCTTGTAGAAGATGTATTAACTTAGAAAATCAACAAAACACTCATTTGGTTTCAGTTATCTACCTCCTTAACGATCAGTACTGCTATAAGCTCTGAAATATACACATGCGCACGCCCGAAGGAGACCCCTCTTATTTATTATTTTTATTATTTACTTCAGTGGGCTTCCCTTATTACACATCAAGTGTGTGGAGCACTGTAAGGGATAAATATTTTATTTGCTTTTGACATCAGTCTGTGTAAACTGGAAGCAAACAAACAGAGAGGCCAATAAAGAGGCCATACCTTTAGTACTGTACATAGGCCTGTACAACAGGGCACAGTGGGGAATCAGCAACATCAACTGTTTGTGTTGCTGTATTGATTCCGACACTTATTCCATTGAACTAAGACTCATGGTCTATTTCCCAATTGTCAGCAGGACTTTATTTCAGTGCAACAGCGAAGGACTGGACAGTAAATGTGTCCATCTAATTTCATTCTGTATGCTGCAATCACTCTATCCAGAAACCTCACACCCAGATCCCATTAGTAAAAATGAAGGGTTGTTTCTGATATTCTGGCCATGTCCCTGTAGTGGGGCTGGGCTACGATAAGAAGGGACGCATGTATAATATGCTAATGTGCTTTTGATTAAGTACCTCCCTAATGTTGCTCTGCTGAGATAGGGGGAGGAAGAGAGAGACATAGCTTAACATGTCTAACATGGTGCAGGCTCCCAACTCCACATGCACTGGTAAGCTAACGGGTAATGCTGGCAGTGACTGATTGTGCCCCTACCCTGGCAGACTTCTATGATAATGAATCTGAGCGTAGATTCCTGAATGTTTGGAAAAACAATGAGGGGAACTAATAGCAGGTGTTATTAATCCCTGTCATTGCTGAAGAATATGTGTAGAAAATATGTAATCATTATATGCACCTATTCTAAAGGGAGCCTATGCTGGTGCTACAACACAGACTTCCACATATAGTCACAAAGCTGGAGCACAGACTCTCTGTGGTGTTTCAATTAAACCCAACTCAGGAAATCAATGTACAGTCTATGCTGTTTGGCTGGGTTGAGGGGGATTATTCAGCTGTCTTACTTACACGGTTTTGCAGCACCACACTGATGAAAAGCTTGAAGTCTGAACTGACTAAACACACAGGGACTTTGAGCTTGGAATTTTTTTCAGCAATCGGTAGACCGATAATCTCCAGGAACAATTTAGAATTCAGTCGATAGCCGGCATTGCTCAAAAGGTAAAACACCCAAATGAATGAACCAGTTGATCATTTATGGACTTTTCTGACCCAGCACGTTGAGCCGAGCAGTTTGACTAACAGTAAGTCATTATTTATGCTGGGAATAATGTGACGGTAATAAATCGATAAGAGGTGGTGAAATTACAACTAATAAATGGCCTCGGGAAAGAGACAAATGTGCTGTGTGAATGCTCCTCTCTGAGCGAAATAAACTTTTAATCACAAAGGAAAACCTGCTCAGTAAAACAAGAGAAGAGACATCCCATTTATATCAATAAAACCCTATGTGCCTCTATTATTCACCACTGCTGGAGACTTTAACATTTAACCTATTAGGGCACAAATTTCAGAGAATCTCTGCGAGAGAGAGAGAGAGAGAGAGAGAGAGAGAGAGAGAGAGAGAGAGAGAGAGAGAGAGAGAGAGAGAGAAAGAGATGAGCAGAGGATAGGGAATTGGGAAGGAATAAAAGGAAGTAAGAATGAGATGTCAGATTAAGGTGCAAAAGAAAACAAAGGGTGATTGAAGGGAAAAGCATTTTAACATGTCGGCACAACAGTCTCTAGTCAATTTAATCACAATGTAGTCTACAGATATTGACCAAGTAATGACCAAGAGAGAACACAGTCATGGAGAGAAAGAACCCTGAACAAAGAGGGTGGCAGGATGTAAAAGTGAAAGACCACAAGATAGGAAGGTAGGATAAAAGATGATATAAAGGTGCATTTCTTTAAAACACACTTGATAAACCATGCCATGGAATAACACTTCCTATTTATTCATTTGTCTGTCTGATTCATTAGACAAAAGACACTGTAATACAGTGCATGCTTTCAGCTCAGAATGAGCGCCCCTTAGCATACGAAAAGCATGTCTGCGCTGTGACGTGAAAATAAGACAGGCAGCATTAATAAAATAAAAGGCAAGAGTGGTTTTCATATAACCGGGGACGGAGTGTGCAGCAGTTATATTTTTATTGCCCACATTTTGACTGCTGGTGATTTGTTAAATATCATAACCTCAGGTTTTTTTTCATTCACAGAAGCAATGGAGAAGGGTGAGAGAGCTCTCTGCAGTGGGGAAAATGAGAACAAAGAGGCTGGAAAGGGATGTGTGGAGTGTGCTGTCGCGTGTGCACACCCTGGGAGGTGAAGAGCAGTTAAAGTGGGTCACGTGACACCCGAGTGTGTATTATTGGACATGCTGATGCAACACAAACGCCACACACAAGCATTGGTCAGATTTACAGCTTCATTAGCCTTTGCTAAGAGACAGAAAGAGAGAGAGACAGACAGAGACAGAGAGAGGTCAAATTCGGGTCATAAGGAGAGATAGAGGACAGTAGGATTTAGAGGCAGATTTGAAGCTGGGAGGTATTGGACAGGCACCTGAGGGAATAGCCTACTAACACACATACTATGCACACCACTCGCATGTCAACATGCGGACAAATAAGCCCCTTGCGGCCCCGCATCCACGTCTGCCCTAGTGTACACGTGAGCACAAAATTCGTGTTCTCGTCTGGAGCTCACACATAAGAGGAATCCTATAGGCTCTAATCAATGTACTCAGGCTTGCTTTAATTACCCATTCTCTAGCGCTCTCACTGCTCTCCACAGACCTGCCATTCTGAAGGGAATCTTAATGATGAGAAATAGGATTACTGCCAAAGAGAACCAGAAAGATTAAAACCCAAAGCCCTAGTCTGGAACTGATAAAACAGCACAATGGATTTAGTTTTACTATAAGCATGATCAACATGTACACTGTAAAAAAATCTGTGATAAAAAGTGAGAATGATATGTGCAGAGAATGTATGATCATGTGGTAAAAAGACTGGCAGTAGGGGTGCCAGAGAAACCCATTAATTAACAGTAAAAGTATGTTTTCTTAATCCATCCATTTTCTAAGCCGCTTCTCCATCACATGTGTATTACTGGTCATTCTGATGCAACACAAACGCCGCACACCAGCAATGGTCAGATTATAATTCTCAGACATTTACATTAAAATAAATAAAAGAGGTATTGACCATTAAATTCTACATTACATTTGACAGTGAATTTTTATTGTACTAAAGTAGCACCAGAAGCTGGTCTACATTTGCAGCGATTTCCTTCTAATTGAGGCTTCCAGAAAAAAAAAAAAAAAAAAAAAAAACACAAAAAACTAGCACACTGGCCAAAAGAAAATCAATAATTTATAGCAAAATATTGCTTCATAAAGTAAATTATTTATTATTTTATTTAAGTCCTACATCAAAAAAAGTTGAATGCATAAAAACTGCTTTTGTTTATCTTTGTGCCACAAGCTACTTTTCAAAAACAGAAATATGATTAAGCACCATTAATCAAACATTATTCAAAGTATTAAGCAGCCTTTAGTATTTATTATACAAATTATGTTGCATGTAAGCTGTGAAAATATTCTAAACTCACTACAGAAGTCTGAAATCTAACTGTGACCTCTTGTATACAGCAGCAGAGTCAAACTGATAAAGAATGCTGACCTTTTTTTCCCTCTTGTGAAAATTGCCAAAGTTCATGCCACATTAATCAAACAGTCATGATTTGCAAGTCTAACAACTTCACTTCGATTGCATGCCACTGTCCCTCATGTTCTGTTTATAAACACAAATCCATTCCTCATTAAATCCCTCTAGAGTCACCCCTCTCAAATGGATCAAGCAATATGGGCCAGTCCCTTAAGGCTAATTCTCCCTCTCTACATCAAAGCGCTGTACTAAACGTTGCCGTGTTCTCTACTGGGCAATTCTCAGTCACTTGACACTCGGACTCTGTTCTTTCCCTTCTTTTTCTGCCAAGGGCCGTTTCTTAAGAGAACAAATCTTCCACTTTGATGTCAAAAGGGCAGCTCCCTTTAAGTCTGAAGTGGATCAAAACCTCATTCTAAAAGTCCGTAGCCTAAGGAGTCCTATGTTTATTGATGTCTGCATCTGGAAATCTAATTTATGAAGGCACATGTTCAACTTATATCTGTTTATTGGACATGTCTTAGAGGGTAGCGGATGGGAAATGTATCATGGTCACCAAAAATAGTGAGTCACACTCTTCAGAACAATGCTCAGCCATTTATGTCTCCTACTGTACATGTGTAAAGATAGACCAAGCATGGCATCATTAATACAGAACAAAAAGCGCTAGATGGAGGAAGAATACCCATACTATAAAAACTGGGGCAGTGTGTCACATGAGTGAGCAGGGAACATGGTTATTTATGCTAAATCAGAGCATGAACTAAAATAGTTCAACACTGAAGTCAGATTTTGTGAATGGCACACAAGCTGAGGACTCAGGAAATGTAAGTGTATGTGAGTCTATGTGAGTGTGAACGTGTGAAAAACTATGTCTGTGTCTATGCAATGTACGTAACGCTCTTCAAAGCCACCTAATCTTATCAGGATTATGTATATTTGGTATGAATTAATGAAAACAAGTGCATCCTTTGTAGGCAGTAATCTACTGCAAACCCTTCCCTGTGATTTTTAATAGAGGAGTTAAGCTCTGTCCTTCCCTCTCTAAAGTCTTCTGAGGGCAGCTCATCACAGAGCAAAGGCTTGTGTAATAAGGAGGGCAACCTCTCTTCAGCAGGCTAATTTACTACATGTGTTATGGAGCATTTACAGTCTCGTCCTTCTGATAAACCAGGTTTAAGGGGAAAACTGTGTGACCTTGCTATTGATATGTTTTATAATTAAGGGTTTTGTTTGACTAGTGCCAATTCCATGTATGACTGATCTCTTAAAAGATGTTCATGGTTCAATGTTACTTGATGGAGGACAAAGAAAGAAGAAGACAGACATTACAGAAGTAGTGGATTTGGGGAAAACAAATATATTATTTTTTAAATGATAACTGTCAACTGCTAAATTAAAATGATCTAATCACAATCTCAGTTGATTTGATGTTATGGAATCTTTGTTAAAACTTAACTATGGGCCTTGTGACAACATTAATTGATACACAATCATCTCAACCTGACGACATGACTGTAACTGCTAAATGCTTTAAAGTCTAATAGTTCCAGCGTCATACTGCTGTCAGAATTTTTTTTTACACAATTTGAAAATCACCTGAGCTTTACATTGTGTGATTTTATAATGAACCCATCAAAAGAAAATTTGTAAACAGTACTTTCCATTATAAATTCCTTCTCCCATAAAGCTACTGTTTTGGAGATTTTGTTTCGACAACTGAAATATGCAGAGATACTGGACCAAAGCAATACGATACCATGATATACAAATACCTTCCAAGTAGACTTCGTCTAACAATGTGGCAAAAAAACTATGAGGCAGCATGAGCAATCTCCTGCAATGCCCTTGTAAAGCAATAGTGAGGAGTGGGAGGAAGGGAACAGCAAGATCTAGCTCTGGCCTAAGGCCGTTGACCACAGATCAATAGAAAACGGGGAAGATCAGGGGTCACTAATTGAGTGTAAAAATGGAATTGATGGAATCATAGCAGAAATGCTTTGAAAATATTTCTTAGGCCTTATCTTTTCCCTCCAAGTTGTGGCCAGTGAAACAGAGCAATGTATGATGTCTATACATCACTTAAATCAATCCAGGGATAGGTGAATTCCCATAAGTGAATACTCCAGGTATTAAACCCTCCAGAGGCTTTGAAAAGTTCATCTTGTCTGTGTGTGTGTTCCTCGGAACTTCTAGAGGTGACATTAAACAGAGATACCAGTTAAATTATTCATGATCTCTAACCACAAAACCACACAAACACACACCACACATACACACACAAAATCGATTCAACCCCACTAACAAACACACACATCATCTCTTCATCTGGACTCCACCGGATAGCCGAACACTAAGAGGCCTATACAGAGTGAACGAGAATGTATGTCTCTGGGCCTTCTGTCAATTAAATTTGCCTCTAAGGAACAGTGACCTCTGACCCAATCCAGCAGTGCTTCCCCCAACAACAGCGGCTCATTATCAGCCTGCTGAGCACTGCTCAGCAAGCCCAGTCACTTTGATAGCACTCATAAGCTCTCACAAGACACTTCCGCAACAAGCTAAGTCTTAGCATAGCTGAGTCACACAAATCCGTTACAATTACAGTGCAAACAATAAACAGCATATATAATAATGCAGAACTCTCCAAAAACAGCCTTAACTTTCACGTTGGTCTTTTCCACCAAAATCTAAAGCTTCATCTAAATGCATGCTTTCAAATCACTAAGCAGAAAAATAAAACAGAAGATGGCTTATTGGATGGCTAAAAAGGAGATTCCATTGGGATCCAAAGGATGAAAACTATTACAAAAGAAGAGACTGAGATGCTCTCTTCAAAAAAGTAGTTGTGCTCCTAGGACAGGATGAGTGAGGTAGTGTGTTACATCCACACAGGCTACTTAAACATTTTCCAAGAATTAAAATAAAATTCAACAATAGATAGATAGATAGATAGATAGATAGATAGATAGATAGATAGAGAATGACACAGTTTGGTTAAGTAGTACAGTAGTCAAATGTGTTACCTGCAACTTTGCCTGTTTTTTAATTGCTGAGTGTAACTGCCAAGTTGCACAGAAATCATTGCAGGCAACTTACAAGCAGGAGAATTCAAAGTGAAAAGCCAGCCTGTGTTTCTCGTCATGCAACATGTGATAACACTCTGTAGTTAGCACATTTCTACTTAGCACTACTGGCTACATCAGAAGAAAGAGATGAGCCAGGAAAAATGGATGTACTCAGAAGAGCACTGCTTCTGGCAGAACGGTAAACCTCTTGTAGTCAGCAGATGAACTGTGTGGTTTGAGCTCAATCAGATAGTGAGGGAAACCAGCTCTGATGGGAGTGAAATTAAAATGCCTTTCACTGACCACGTGGCTAAGAAGCAATCAGGCAGCACTGACACCTCTAGACTGTATGGCAGGACAGGAGAGGACAGCCAGGGAGCCGGTCTGGTGCCGCCGGGCCACAGAATGCTGGCGAAGCGTGGTCACACGGGAAATTACTTTAGGGAACCGCGGCCTGAAGCATGAAATTGAACCCGTCCGGTGCATCTAACTGGATCTCTGCCTAATACCAAAATAATTAAGTAGCAAAACTACAGTATAATAGGCTCACACTTTTGTCTTCTGATCTGGTATAAGCTTAGAGTCAGATGCACATATGTTAAAAACAGCACAAGATCTGAGGACTGAACAAATCGTATACAACAACATTAAATAAACTTGACTGCAAGGCTGTGAGTTTGTGACAAGACATCACATTAAGAAAGAACTAAGAAGGATTAAGAAAGCATTAACAAAGACGCATGAGAGGAGCTGGTGAGCAGGAAGAAAGAGATGAAGACTGGAGAATCACAGGTTATTGAGATGGATCCAATACAACTATAACGCAAGCTGTAAAATGTTAAAATAATATTATGTGAAGCATTTTGAATACACAGGTTTCTATGCATTATAATAAACCATTATAAGGCATAATAGTAGAGAATGAAGGAGTAAATAGTAGAACAGGTATCACTGAACACTTTGAGTAACATCTTACAATGACCGTTATGCTTGGATAAGATCGACAAATCTATATGTTTACTTATGGACTCTTCAGAAACAAAATGACCCTTAGGGTAGAAGTATGAAATCTGAATAGTTTTGAGGTTTTTTTTAATATCTGAAACCATCATTCAGCTAAGTTATATAATCGTGATTTTTTTTCCCACCATTTACACAATTTATTGGAACTTTCTTATAGGGAATGCAAACCTCTACCAAGCATAACTTTAAACTAAATCTTTTTACTATTTGAAAGGAAAGAGATAAAATGAAATACAACTGAAACTCTAACGTGAATTGCATGATTGATCATCGAAAATACTTTTAATTGGAAAAAAAATCTTGAACAGCAATAACATTTAGAACTGCAATAAAGTTTTTTCATAACCCAATGTTTTAAAACAGAACCATAAAATTGTGGAGATGAGACGGGGTGAGTGGAGTCAATACAACTTAGAAAATATAATTTCAGTGAATTATATAATTATTATGTAACAGTTATGTTCCCTGAGTAAATGTACCGAGATGTACCCTTGAGGATACCTCCCCAGTGACAAGAGGGGTACTGCGTAGCTTGGTGCAAATACTGAAATTCCCATACAGGCATAAGCAGACACTAGTAATAGTATGCAAAGGTTATTAGCATATGTTTTTAGCATGTATGAACAATTACAAGCTTGTATTGTCGGCTTTTTTTTAATTGTTGCCAAAAACCCAGGTATGAATCTAGACTTCTGGCCAGCAGTAAATTAATCAAGACAAATATTTGGCTTTTCAATGTGAGCAATGTGTTCTTTGAACCACAATGTGTATGTGCAAGTTTCCATTGCTGTGGTAACACTAACATGGCAAACTTACACAAGTATCTCCTTTTTTTTTTCTTCAAAATTCTCTAAAAGTATTTCGCTCTGAAATTTAGTAATTACTAGAGGTCCTGATGCAGCGTCTGCTGTCTTTGCTTTAATCTGATTGAAGGAGTCTCTTGGGCAAAGCCATTGATTCCTTACGAAGAAAATCAATTCAATCAGATGCATTATTTAACTGACTGGGGATCAGAGATGGAGATGGATACGTTTCAGAGGGTTGTGGAGAGGGAAGGGAGGAGTGTTAATTGCAAAGTAATCAAAGCAGATAAAGGAGAAAAATGAAAAAAGGATCTGAACAGGACAAGAACTGACGTAACACTGAGAGAAGCACATGATTAGTCTTGGAGAGAAACTTTGGAGAGCCTGTATCATTGACCTAACCTTGATTGGAGATAACAAGATAGAAGAAGGGATCTTGTGAGAAGGTAGAATGCCAATGGCTTTGGTGTGTGCTTTCTGCATGTACAAGCATGGGCCAGTTCACTTTAAGAGTGTAAGCATGCAGGAGACGGCTCAGCTCTGAGTTTAAATTCACCAGAGTTCTTTATGTGCTTGATTATTGAATTTATTTTTAAGATAAGCTTGTTCATTACAAGAACACTGAATCTGGTGTGTGAACATCACTAACATGTAGCTCTATGACCCTCATTAACCAGAGTTAGGCAACCCGTGTTAAACCCTGTGTGAGGTGCATTTATGCAAATATTTAAAAAAAAAATTAGGTGCAAAGAGTTTGGTATTGCTTACTCTTAAATGTTTTAAAACATCATTAGAGCAGACTGTAAACTTTTGATTGATAATAATGTCTGAATGTAGAAGAGGATTTGAATTTGGTGGAAAGTTATTATGCTGCATTTAGTCTTATTTAGTCTTGTTTATTCATGATGCATTGTTATGTGATGATTTTTCAACAAATTAAATAAAACAGTCTGTTTCTTTTACTGTGATTTTAAGACTGATATTTGTATTCAGTGTTTGTTCTGACTGGATGCCTTGCATTGTGTCTAAGTCCAGACTGCTTTTTTAATTAAACACTCCTTATAACTTCAACATGAATGGGCGTGGCTAAACTGTCGCAGGCCAAATTGGTGGATATATATATAAAAAAATTGGTTTTCGTGACATCACAAAAACAATTCATTTGAGCTTGCTTTTGCAGCTTAGTTTGGGTATATGGACTGTACAGACTGAGCAATAAATTATAAGTTTTGAAACTTTCACAGTGTTTACATACCACATCAAACTTCTGTATTCACAAAAGTAAAGAATATTCAGTTCGGTTTTCCATGGTACTGGCATTTTAATGACCTTGACTTCAATTAAATATTTTAACTAGAAACCCTGTACAGTACCTTGCATAGTAAACCCTAGCTGTCAGACATACAGAAAATTTGCCCATGTAAGGTCAGAGAGAGAAGTGTTGCCATGCATTATTTCCATCATGTTGATAAATTAGCATACAATTGAGGCAGGACTCCTATTTCATTATTCCTAATCATGCTGCTATATGACCCACACAGGGTTTTGGTTTTGCGTAAGCGCCCAAGTCATGTAGATACGCCACTGTTTATTACTTTTTAATGCAACCATAATGACTCTGCTGCCATCCCCATTGATCAAGACATTGACGGGACCCAGCACAGCCACTATGCTGCAGTCATTTTTCACCATTATTCACCTGTTATTACTGGACTGAGCACAGCATGATAGTCTGCTGTACTGCCACAGCAGTCAGTCAATTCTCTATTACCACAGAGTGAGAAACATTTGGAGTGGATTTTGTGAAAATTACTAACAAGGCTTGAGTGAGGTACAATAACTTATGCGAAAGGACCCTTAGGACTGGAACTAGGCTATAGTATCTGCTGGTTGTAAAGCAAGCCATGCCTGAACAAAGGTAAGGGCAATTTTCGAAAGCAATCTAACGTAGGGAGCACGGAGATTGAGGAACATGTTCGCCCAGTCTACACACACATACACATTTGAGAGTGGTGACCTTGGATGTTTTTTTTTTTTTTTTTGGATGTTTGTGTTCATTCTGCCACCATGCATTTGATCAGCACTCACAACACTGGGTGAATGGTTTCAGGGGGACAGACAACCAAAACAAACAAATGACAAATAGGCTTTCTGGCTGCAGAGGTCACCATCATGAAGCCTTAGTGTGGGCGAAGCCTATGTGCAACCGAACCATCATGCCCTTGAGAATGTGAATGTCAACTCTATTATTCCAACCTAATAAATGTGCTCTATTTTTTTTTTTTTTTTTTTTTTGGAAACAGCGCAATAATATATCTAGGGACTTGGAAAGAGGTGCAGAGGGTGCACCAGGACCACCATATTAAAGATTTAGTTTATTGTAACAGCTAAAAAAAAAAAAAAAAAAAAAAAAAAGATCTGAATGTGAAACTAATTTGAACATAGTAAAACTTATATCTGGAGTTCTGGAGTTTGTATTTTTACATATATTTACATATTCTAAAAAACAGCAGTAAGATGAGCATCAGTAGTTTTGATGTGTTGGTTATGTGAGCATGTTTTTGTTTTGTGCCACATTCGCTTGTCACAGGACGCTCTGTGTGATGTAAATTTGAATTTAAAAAATGGAAAATTATTTTGCACGACGTCGCTGTTCACAACACAAAAATGCTGTTTAGAATTTTAGCACCCCAACTTAAAACACCTTCTCACATCCCTGAACGCATCCATGCGCTGAAGCAGCAGTGAAGAAATTATCTTCCACACTCCCCCCACAAGAGACGAGTACGGCTAACAGCTAAACATCTTTGGTGAATCAGATCTTCCAGCTTCTGAAGCAGGATCCCAAGTTTCTACAGAAGTTTAAGAAGAAAATGTGTAAGTCCTCCTGGCTTGTTAATCAAGCATCTGCCAAATAAGGGCCTGAAGAATGCAACAAAAGTGTGAAGATTTGATTCAGAAACATACAGCTGGCACTGGAAACTGGAATGTGATTAGACAATTATTTCCTCTCTTCAAACATGAGTAAGCACGCTCCATTTTTGGAAGGGAAAAAGACTTACTGATGCCAATTATAAGCAGACAAGACAAATGTATCACAATAAGCAGACACTCTGTGAGCCATGGACCATAAAGAAGAGTGATGTCCAGTGATGAGAATAGCCATGATTCAGAGTGGCAATGAAGCTCTGCAGGCCATGCACTGTTAGTTCTGCCTCAGTTAAACAAAGTCTGTGCTTGTGCCACTATAGTTCTACCGAACTTGCTGTACAGAGGAATGGATGATCATTGCACTTATACTCAGAATGCTCTGTTGCTAAATATAATGCATCTCTATGCAGAAGATAAGAAGTTCCTGAGTGCCATAATTAGGATTTTGAGAAAATCAAGTTTTGCTGTTTGCCCACTAAATCTTAAAGAGAACATACAGCTTTCACTGCTCCATATCAGATGTAGGGACACTGAAATTGTTTTCCTGAAAAAGGCCAAAATTAGGAAGAAACATGTCAATGGCATCTGTTGATGAAGAAAAAAACAAACAAACAGAAAAAAAACACCAGTGCCAAAGTATAAAATTGAACTGATGGCACATACTGTAGCTTACTTACTGTTAAAAACTACTTACCATAAAAGCTGACAGTATATAAAAACAGCTTACATAAAACAAACTTACTGAATAACTTCAGTAAGTTTGTTTTATGTAAGCTGTTTTTATATACTGTCAGCTTTTATGGTTTTTGGTTCTTGGCCCAGTGGGTGCTGAATTTTGGATTTAGTTACAGCCCACAATCTATTATGCGCTTAGTGAAATGCTTCTTAAATATGTTCATCACTGTGCAGCATTTAACCTGCAAATAAAACATCTGATTACACTTGAGTTTATACCAGGCATAAAGTAGTTACACACACATACCCCCACATAAACATCACTTACTGCAGGTAGCGTCAGCTTCGTCAGACCCATCTGCACACTCAGGCTCACCATCGCACCTCCAGCGAGCTGGCACACATTGTCCATTCTTACAGGCAAAGTCTGTTGTGGCACATGTCTTTTTTGCTGCACCAAAAAAGAAAGACAAAAAAAAGGGATATGAGAACATGAACATCTTACATATGTTTTCATTATATGTGCCAAATCTAGTCTGTCCAGCAAAGTTTATAGAATCACTGCAGTACACATAAGTATCATAGAAGAATCAAGCATCAAGAACTGTGTAATAAAAAAAATAACAATAAAAAAACACTGCAGGGATTTCTAGCCACCATTATGCGCCTATTTAATCCACTCTGCAGGTTCTTTCACCTTAGGAAAATTGGAACGCTTCACAAACTCGCTGGTCGAGAGAATGCTCCATTCCCTTGACAACAGTTGTCCCGAGGCAGAAAGTGAGAGGAACTTGCACAGTAAAAACCATATCTTTGTTTCATGCTTGGTTTCCAAATTACAACTAACAAATGCTATGTGGCTAAGTGCCCCTTAACTGTCTTGTTCCCTCATGTTAAGTCTTTTATTGAAACCCTACCACACACTGAACTCAACACCAACCCTGGAATGTAGGTTAGCAGTGAAATGAATGAGTAGAGATGACAGTGCTGCTTGCTAGCATGAAAGCTTGTCTGTGTGTGGTTTAGGCTATGTGGTTTAGTTTGAGAAGTTTTCACTGGCCTGAGTGATTACTCCTCTGGGAGTCATTAGAGCTGCATAGGTATACATTATAGTGAATCTATAAAGCCTTTGATTCCTGATTGTGTTTGGGAGTGTTTGAGTCTGTATAAGAGTGTGTGGAGCAATATATGAACCAGTCAATGGTGACACAGGGACTTAGACCTGTTCAGAAGACTCCATCATTATGTGCATCAGCTCTATGAAGTCATCAGGACATACTGATTTAGCTCAATCTAGCCTTAGAATATGCCTATTATTGAAAAATCAGCCATACATGTAGGGGACACAGGAAATCTCATGTGTTATCTCAAGTTATGGAAAGGAAAAAGTGAAAAACAGAAAAGGGGATAATCACAGTTAGATTCGCTCAGAGACGAAGTGAAATTGACAGTAAAAGAAAGACTGAGGTGTAAATTTCTAGCCTCAAAATTTTTGGATACAATTGTGATTTTTTAGAAAATAATTAATTGTGCCATGGAAGCTGCATTTCAAAAGCTATGCTGCAGCCAAGAAAAGTGTGTCAGTGGCATGTGTGTGTCAGTGTCCTATGAAGGCTTTTTGTTTATATTATAAAAATGAATATATATTCCAAGGTCGCTTTGCCATGCCACTGGAAAGGAGTTATGCACCCTTATGCAACCTTAATTTAAATTCGTAATACATTGAGGATGACCCCTAGCTGTATTCAAAGAATCCTTCTGACTGGAACAACCTTCAAGCCCACCTAGCTTTTGGAATGCAGCTGAACATTTCAGTACAATCAATGATTCAGTTATTTTGGTATGATTTAGAATAAAATAATTAAAAAAAACACTGGATACAAAACAGTAAAGATGGGTGATATGTTGTGAAAATGTAATATCACGATACTTCAAGAAGTTTTTGTGCCAGACAATATTTATATTTTTAGATCTTCTAAGTTGGAATAGACAAAGCAGTTAAACATTTAAAAATACTAATCATAAACTACGAATACAAAATTTTGTATTCAAAATTTCACATACTACGCTATTCTAAAATCAACTAAACAGGATTAATTATGTTCTCTTTCAATCTAACGTAGTCAGGACACATTTTTTTTAAGTACTGATGATATTGACGATATGCTCAGAAAAGCATCCGCTGACATACTTGTGAGGTAATTTGTCATGATAACATTAAAAATCGTCATATTGCCCAGCCTAAAACAGTGAGTGGAGGAACAATATACACATAATATTATGAAATATGTATCCTGCCTTCCGCCTGATGACTGCTGGGATAGGCTCCAGCACCCCCCGCGACCCTGACGGAGAAGCGGCTTAGAAAATGGATGGATGGATGTTATGAAACATACGTAATAAAACAATACTGTTTTTTTTTTACATTTGACAAAAGCATGAAAAATTTGGGGGAATATGAATTTATAATTACCAGTAATTGATTCTAACAATGCAAAATTCACCATGTCATTGCATTTTTATATGCTTTGAGTGAGGGAAGTGATAAATACTCTGGTTCTCCTCTTGAATGGCTCCCATGGCCTCAGCATCCCATCAAGACATGAGGATTTCATCTAAGCCCTCCCTGCCTCCAGCTCTGAAACAAGAGCAGAGACTTTAGCACTCAAGCACAGCTCAGAGAACACTCTCTTATCCCCTCTTATCTCCCTCTGAAACCAGGACTGGACGGTTAGGGGTTCAATTCCTCTCTAGACCACAGAAAGAGGAGGTCAGCTAGCACTGAGCCCCTGTTAATTACCAAAGATCCTTCACCAGCCTTATCTCAAGGACAATGCCTGATGTGACCTTGCTAAGCTGCTACCTTCCTCACTTTCAACTGCAACACATCAGGCCTGTTCTTAAAAAAAGGGCTTCCAGATTGCACAGGAGCTGCAGTATGTTTTTAATTATCCAGAACAGCAAAAAATTTAGCCTGAAGCATGACCAGATGTTGTTGATTTGGAGAATACACAGAGGTTGGTGTGACTGGTGGGGCAAGCGCTTATGCTGAGGGTTTTAGAAAACACCAAAGAGCAGAAGTGTTGATTTTATTAATGTATTTATCCCCCCGATACAGAGGCAGCACTTACCTCTGATATAGGCTCTGTGTTAAGCAGCAGCTGCCATTTATTATGAGTTACTTCATATATTCTAGACCTCAAACCATGAACTATCTGCTAAAATGTAATTTGGGGAGAAGTATACATTTGCTTTCCAATATTGTGTTCTTTTACAGACTATATAAATACATATTTAATATCTGTTCTATCAGTCGGCAAAGGCATACAATACGCAGTACAATGTATTTGCACGGAGTGCAGCCATGCACAGACAGTGTAAACAGTTGAATTGCTTCATTCCAATGGAAACACGCTTTAATTGACACGGGTCCATTCTACAAAAGTGCCTGTGACATTTCGCAGCGTTCACACTTCAGAGGTCACCATGATTACTGATGGACAACATCATGGTCTGTGATGTTTATCCAGCACTAAGTGTCTTCTTGCCGTTTGTTTCGATGATACTATGGACCATGCTGCCTGCTCGCCACACAACTGCTGTTGAAGGTCAAATTCTTTCAGTCTCCACACACCATTTCATCCAAGCCTACCACTGTAATAAAAAGGTTACAATCAAATAAAGAGCATAGAGTTAAAGCCTTGGATTCAGGCAGCATCAGAATTGCTGCTTTCAAAGTGTTTCTCAAAGAGCTACTACCTCATCCAAGAGGACTTGGATGAAGCTTTTGGCTCCTGAGTGCAGTGGGTCGATTGGCTTAAGCATTAAAAAAAAAAAAAAAAAAAAAAAGACTAACACTTAGAGATGTGATGTGATGTATGACAGGCTCTAATTGAAATCCTAGTTTACAGTTTAACAGTCTATTAGTTTGAATGCAGCAACAGTGAGGACTTCATCATAACACTGAAGTTCCCAGCCCTATATGTACGTGTGTATATGTATATATATATATATATATATATATATATATATATATATATATATATGTATGTATGTGTGTGTGTGTGTGTGTGTGTGTGTGTGTGTGTGTGTGTGTGTGTGAGGAACAATTTCAATAAAGTACTGAAAAATCAGAAGCTGTGTAGTATATAGATAAAGCTGTGTACAATCAAGACTTTAACACATAAAATATTGAAAATGTATGATTAGAAAATCATATGGAACCTGAAAAAAAGACAATTATTACACGTCTAATATAACGTGATTTTACTACTAACACAGAATGCCCCCTATAATGGGTTATTTCTGTCGTTTTCATACAACTCACACAACCATATTAACGATCACCGATTTTAAATCTCTTAAACCTAAACCACTCCAGAATTGCAAAAACAGGAATTCTGGTAACACACAATCTTGCAGATTCTTCACAGGATGTGCTATTACTGAAAACAAAAACATTGTTGGATTTTGTTCATACCTCTGTTGTTAAAGCATTAAAAGTAAATTAAACATCACAGTGATTCCTGAGTAGACCTTTTGGTGATTCGTTGCTAACTGTACGCATAGTCCTTCTTGAACAGGGAGAAGAAATGCTCAAAGGCAAATTTCTGTCAACCTCATCTCAAAATATAGAGAGAGGTATTTGGTTGACAGTCGGAAGCGCTTTCCCTGTCCCTTTTGATGTAAAATACTGTAGACTGCTTGTGGTGTGCACAGCACCTTTCATTTAAAAGTGATCAGAGGTCAGTGTTGTGCTCTTGAATGCGGCCCAGCAGCTCTGGCTGACTGACCGGCCTTATCTATTTCTGAGAGCTCATTTGAGATAAAAGGAATTACAGCATAACGCCATCCCAAAAGCACAGTCTCAGACAAGAGGAGACCTGCTCGACTTCCCCAACTTTCTTCCCCTTATTCTCTCCACATACCTCCTCTTCAGCTACAAATGAAGCGTCGCCCACCTACACATAGTGGAACGCTATGGCATAGGGGTGTACGATATAGCAGTGGTAAATATAAGCAGGTAAAAAGGAAACGTTTTTGTTTTTTTTTAATAAGTCTGATACTGAAATTATAGCTGATAATTACAACCAATAATGTTGGTTCAGCACCCTTTGGTTTGATTGTGCAATGATGCAAGCAGTTACTAGTGCTTGGCATTTCTGTTTTTAATTCATTGAATGGGATAACACTACTGTAACAGACAATTCTAGCCAGAGTAACAGAAAGCATAACTAGCCTTACTCTTTCTAGGTGAGTATGATTCACCTAGCTTTTTCCTATGACTCAGCACAATGTCAGTGTGAGTGGCTGTTAGGTGATGTAAATTGGCAGAACTGAGTAAAAATCCCCCAAAAAACAAATAAAAAGCAAAAAAAAAATTGATACAAAAAAAAATTGATACATATGGTGCATTCCTAGTATAGCAGGTTAAGAGTAAAGGACATTTAATGGAAAACCTCTCCCTACATCCTGACACACACTCACACCCACATCCACATTCACACTCTCAAAATCTCTCTCATGCTGTGCAATGTCCCCAGATCTCCACTGTGTGTAGCTCAGATTTACTGATCTCCATAGCGCTGCCTGGGGATCACAGAGGGGGCTGGGTTACCCCTCCTCAGCACCGCCTATTACAGGGCTAGAAAATATATATGTGTGCGTGTGGTGTGTGCATATGTGTGTGTTATCTCTATATATATATATATATATATATATATATATATATATATATATATATATAAATATATATATATATATATATATATATATATATATATATATATATATATAAAGAGAGAGAGAGAGAGAGAGAGGCTGAGAGAGGGAAAGAAGAATGTGCATTGGTTTAAATCATTCAAAATTGAATCTCTTGAAGATAAAACATACCACTGTAAGCCTCTGCAGTAGGAAAATAGAGAGGTATAAATTTAGAAATTGTGTGTGTGTATGGTTGGTTCAGCTGAAGTGCTGCCAGGGAACTACAAAGTGTATAGATCTGGGGATATGAAACGTAAAGGCAGCCAGTCCTCCTGGAGAGGGGGGGTGCACACGCACACGCACGCACACACACACACACACACACACACACACACACACACACACACACACACACACACACACACACACACACACACACACAGGCTGATTGAAATATCAAAAGCATACCTCCCATTAGTAGTGGCCAGTATGGCCAAAAGTTTATATCATAGTATAATTCAAATTTATGATGGTGTTGACATATATGACGATATTGTGTCTTTATCAGGGATGCACCAATGTGGGAATTGTGGTGTGATGTCAACATGTAATATTTTTCCATATCTGTCAATGCAAATACATAAACATTTATAAAATGTAGAGACTGGGATTCTCCTGAACTAGCAGTACAGAAAACAATAACATTTATTTCTATAGGATTACAAATGCAATATTATTAAAAATTTGTAACACACATAACACAATAACGCATGCACAAAAGAGGCAGAGAGCAAGAAAGGTGGGTGTGTGTGAAAAAACAAAAAACAACTGCTATATAAAACAATACACAACAAGGCAGCTAGATTAAGGCTTAAGTGCAGGTGAATTTCACAGGCCCAGCTTTCACAAATTTCACAAAACCAGCAGTAGGAGTACAGATGAAGCATTCTCTGTGTGGCTTTGCTCTCTGGCTTTGTGGTTAAACAACACAGGTTAATCCACCTGTTCTCGTGCAGAGAAACCTCATTATCTTCTTGAGCTGTTCTTTTCGTCTACTTGCTTCCAAGAGTTTAGAGTGTCTTTGAGACGGCGATAAGAAAAACCTCCCCAAACAAACTGGCAGGCTAGACTAACGTATGAATTTCATGTCTGTTCCACAAGAGCTAAAAAGTAAAGAAGGTAAAAACACACTGGTAGGTACAGCAGGTAATAAACAGCCCCCATGTCATCAACTTGACAAGGTAGGAAGTTCCACTGAAGTGCAGGATCAGTTTCACAGAACTGAGTGAAGAAATATGCAAAACTGGCTTATAGCGAAAGTCTATGGGTAACTAATATTAATAAAAGCAGCAGCTGTGGCAGCCCTGCCTGCACAGCAGGGTTAGATAAGAATAGTATTAAAGAGACCATGTCAGCTTAAAACTGCAGTGCACTGACAGTACTGAGAATGCTCAGGAGATAGAGAAACAAAGAATAGAAAACAAACCCAAATACTCTTATTAGGCCCATTTCATCTCCCTCACTCCTTCTCTCCCTCCACGGACTGTCGATTTCTATCCTTATAGGCAGCCAGGAGCAGCACAAACACAATGGCAGCGTGATCATTAGTGCGCATGAATTTATGCGGGCTGCTGAATTGAACTCTGATCGCATTACGCCTGGAGTAGCAGAGCTTAGACGCCATCCTCACTTCAATAGGAATTGATCCACAGTGAGTTCGGGGGGCAACAACATAATCATCCAATTCTTTTTTCTTTTTTTTTTTTATATTTGGTGTAGTTCACCCAAGGGCCTCCGACAACAGCCATGGAAAATGGCCATAGCCTCCTCTTTTGTAGTTTCGCCAAGCTGAGCATGCTATCAAACACATTGCGTCCGGGTGTGTCAAGCTGAAGCACATTAGAGTGGTGGGCTCTCTCTAATTACATGACAAATAAAGAAGCTTTTGAACAGCGCACATAGGTGCTGCAGCAGATGATGTTGCGGCCCGAGAGAAATCCTGAAAGACACAGTAATTCAAACAACAGTCTTCAGGGCATGAAACTGAAATAATCTATAAATGATCGGTTTTTAGACAAGCTTTTCGAAATGTACCTCTCTAAGGAGACCACAGTGACACCTAAAAACAAACTCTCTCAAAAATAACATGTTAATTAACAACATGGTAGTAATGTTAGCCATTAACCTACTTCACTTTAATAATCCTACTGCATTTTACCACATCAAACAAAACTGCACTGGAGTATAAATGTAAAACATCCCGCAATTCATTAGATACAGCCAATCAAAATGGCAATGGCGCATCAGGTGATCACATAAAACAACATACACTGAAAGCATTGGTTTCCCTGGATCACTGGACAACAAAATATAACATCTCACAACTAATTATTGTAATTAACCACAGGTCAGTAACATAACTGGGTATAAAGAGAGCATCCCAGAGAGGCTGAGTCTTTTAGAAATAAAGATGGAGAGGGGTTCACGACTCTGAAGGATTGCATGGGACAACAGTACAACAATTCAAGAATAACGTTTTAAGAACTTGGGAATTTTTTTATCTGCGTTATATATCATTAAAAGATTCAGAGAATCCAGAGAAATCTCTGCATGCAAGAGACAAGTCCGAAAACCAACATTAGCTGAAACCATATATATATATATATATATATATATATATATATATATATATATATATATATATATATATATATATATATATATATATATATATAAAAACAGGATGCAGAAATATCACCACCTTCTCTGGGCCCGAGCTCATATACAATGGACTTTGGCGAAGTGAAAAAAATATCCTGTAGTGTGACAAATCAAAATTTGCAATTCATTTGGGAAATTATGTATGCCACATCCTCCAGGCTAAAGAGGAGAGACACCAGAGGAGAGAGGCTTGTTATCAGCACACAGTTCAAAAGACAGCATGGGGGACTTCCACATCTGCTAATGCTCCATTAATGATGAACAACATAGGCAGGGTATAGAGCAACGCATGCTGCCATCCAGATGACGTCTTTTTCAGGGAAGGCCATGCTTATTTCTGTAAGACAATCCCAAAGCACAGTCTGCACGCAACAGCATAGCTCTGAAGTAAGAGTCTATGTGCTGAAGTTGCCTGTCTGCAGTCCAGAACCGTCACCTACTGAAAACATTTGCTGCATTATGAAATGGAAAAGACAACAAAGGAAATCCCTAACAGACAGACAGACAGACAGACAGACAAAATAGATAGACAGATAGACAGATAGACAGATAGACAGACAGACAGATAGACAGACAGATAGATGACAGTTACACCGATATGGAAAAAAAGCACAGCAATGACAGCTATAAACAAGATGGAAACTAAATGCTAAATGTTTGCATTGATGCCCCCGTAGGTACAGAATAATAAGCCTTAGTGTGTAATAAGACTGTGATTTTAAGGGGTTTACTTCAGAAAAATGAAATATTGTGATGCTTATCATAATCTAAGAAAATGTCTTGAAGTATCACAATATTACATTTTGTTATATTGCCCAACTCTATGTGTGAGAGCAACTCACACTTGAGGCCACGGGCCATGAGGACATAAAGGTCATCTCATTTACACCCTTGTCTTCTCATTAGAGGCAAGTTGCACTGACTGTGACTCATCCAGTGGCACCTTAAACTGATTACGATATTCTCTTCTAGACAGCAGTATATAATCTCTCCAACAGACTCTCGTCCCCTTGATGTTTCATGTTATAATCACATCAATGAAGCTTTCCATTTCTTTCCCTGTCTCACTTTCTCCAACACTGGACAATATCTCTTCCTGCCTCTCTCACTCTGTTTTTCTCTCTATCCAGAGCAGCATCCCCCCTTCCCCCCTCCTCTCTCTGCCTCTATGTCTTATTGTGACTGAGTGATGCAAGTGATCTGCCTCCTTTACTGCCGCCCCATTACACTCTCCCTTAGACAGAGAGAGAGTGTGTGTGTGTGTGTGAGTGAGTAAGTGAGTGAGTGAGTGAGAGAGAGAGAGATGAAAGTGATGAAAGCATAGTAATAAAAGGATCTTGTCACTGGCAGGAAGATAGTGTTTAAAAACGTCCAGCTGAGAAATACTATTACTGGGCAGAGCTTGGTCCACACTGATGGAGATGGGTCTGGTCAGACTGCCCACTGACAATAATCCCCTCGGACGACCTCCTTCTGCCATACACAACCCTATAAGAAACAGCTTTACAGGGAGGCAACTAAAAGTGGGCCATGAGACAATATGATATTATTCTTGCGATAAATTTCGTCACACACCACTCTTCGGAATATATCATGGTTAATGTCAGTTCTTCAAAAACACTGAACAACTAGATGTAACATAAAAATAAGACAGGTTTTCACCAATTAAGCCTCTAAACCACAGCAAGAGTTGAGCCGTATCTTATCAATGTTATCAACACCATGACAAACTGCCTCACAATATGCCTTTCTGGATGTCTTTTGTAGTGTTTTATGGATATTGTCAGTGCTTAATAAGTCCTGTTAAACTGATTAGTCCTGTTTAACTAAATTTAGTGCAGCACAGTGTTTTAGTCATTGACTAGAAAACTTTACTTTTTGTAGTTTTTGATGGCATTTCTTAATTGTGGTGCATTGCTTCCAACATATCAAACCTCAGAAAAACTATTTTTACACAGTAGGGCAATGCAGACGTATCATAATACATACTGGCCCATATTCATAAACACTGCATCCAGTCAAATATTATCATAAAGCATGCACACACAAATTTTCACATATATACAGACAGTTCATTCGTTTGAAGGTAACATTTTAACAACCTGAAAAATGCTGAATTTGTGGTTAACATCAAAACTACTATTAATATCATTTGTAATATCAGCTGTAACAGTGCACGTAGAAAGCAACAATAATACTAATAACTGTGCACAAAGCAATCCTTAGAACTAAAGTGAATGTACTTGTTTTTGTATGTGCAAACAAATGTGACAAGTGCGTGTCCAGTCAAAATACTTTTGTATTATACTAATGATATTTTGTTCACCTGTCCAGGGTGTATCCTGCCTTCCGCCCGATGACCGCTGGGATAGGCTCCAGCATCCCCCCGCGACCCTGACGGAGAAGCGGCTTAGAAAATGGATGGATGGATGGATGGATGGATGGATATTTTGTTCATTTCACATTTTATTCTACTTAATTATTGTGAAGCTACTAAATGAAGCTATTAAATATCTGTCCAGTTGAGGGGGCTGTGCAGACCTCAAACTCTGCCTATGAGTACAACCATTAGCTCATGAATTGCTGAATGATTTTCTGATTGGCTCATTATCAATACATTATGGCATGCTTCATGTAAATGATGTTTGTGTGGGTAAATTGAGGCATGTCTGTTGCAAATGGTATTGAAATAAAGCACTCATGCACTGGCATTTGTCTCCATGCATTAAAGGTGTTTCATTAATTGCGCTAAAATCAGGGCTTGTTATGACTGTTTCCCGAATAAGACATGGAGTAGTTTATTCGTCATTCTCAACAGTCAAATATGGGCTTGTTTCTACACAAACCAATCATTTAATGTAACATTAAAATGTATTTAAGTATCATGATATATATGCGCCATAACACCCTCCCAAATGAGCACTCTATGTAATCACATGAAGTGCACAATAACAAACAGCTGATTAGATGTAAATGAGTCTCTTTTGCATTTTTGCATTTTGCATTCCACCTTGACAAACTTGTGACCAAACATTGTGATATATGTCAACCGGCCACATTGCACCTCCTTATATATAAATTCATTGTCCATTTTATCCACTTACCATATAGGTGTACTTTGTAGTTGTAAAATTACAGACTGTAGTTCATCTGTTCCTCTGCGTATTTTGTTAGCCCCCTTTCACCCTGTTCTTCAATGGTCAAGACCCCCACACGATCTCCACAGAGCAGGCATCATTTGGGTGGAGGATCATTCTCAGCACTGCAGTGTATCTGACATGGTGGTGGGTGTTAGTGTTGTGCTAGTACAAGTGGATCAGACAATAGTGCTGCTAGAGTTTTTAATTAAACACTTAGAGTCTGCTCTATAAGACACACCTAACTTGTTGGCCCACATTCTAGATGTAAAGTCAAGAGACAATAGCTTATCTGTAGCTCAACTCCATCAGCTGCCCACAGGATGCTGTTGGCTGGATATCGTTTGTTGGTGGACTTCTCAGTCCAGTAGTGACACTGAGGTATTTAAAGACTCCAGTAACACTGTGTTCCACACCAGTACCAGTATTAACACACCACCACTACACCACTCCATCAGAGTCACTGCAGTGTTGAGAATGATTCACCACCCAAATAAAACCTGCTTTGTGATGACCCTGTGAAGGTCCTGACCATTGAAGAAAAGGGTGAAAGGGCTCCTATAAGTGGTAAGTGGAGCAAATAAAATGGATAGTGAGTGTAGAAACAAAGAGGTATACTTAATGAAGTGGCTGGTTGGCATGTGGTGTGTTACTTATCTTAAAATGCCTGGTGTTGTGATGTATTTATTTATTCCATATGGATAGTCATACACATACTCACACACTCACACACTCAGATGATGTGGAGAACTTGGCGGCCTGCTGAGATGCAGACACGCCCTAGTGAAAACAGCATAACAATATGAGCAGCCAGCCAATCTACTAAGGGCTCCACACAAGTGACACATGAGGAATCACACCACTTAAGACATACAACTTACTGAAGTATCAACCATATTGCTTGCCTGCCCCAAAAAGAAGCTGGATTCAGATATGACTTACAATACTCAGACATGATTACCAACTTGTACTGATTAATATGCTCACCAGGGGTTTACATGGCAGTAATAAAACAACAAGCTACTGTGAGACAGCATGCTGATAAACTACATCAGATCTCAGTGTGTGGCCTGTGTGTATGTGCTATTTCTGTTTGTGCGTGTTTAGGTATTTTCCACTCCAACATCTGCTTCAGTGCCCACTCACGTCCTATCATCACAGTGCACGCGCAACCTCGGGACAAACTGCCTTCGGCTTTATTAATGCAGACCTCTGAAACCTCTCTGTGTGTGTGTGTGTGTGTGTGTGTGTGTGTGTGTGTGTGTGTGTGTGTGCGTAAAGAATTGGAAGCTAAAAGAAAAAGACTAGATAAAGCAGCAAGGTCTCAATGGAAAAACATGGATAAAATCACCCCACTGACTTCATCATTTCAAATCAACACAGCTCCTAAACAAATGCACATCACTAAACGGCATAAACTGGAGATTGTGGAAAGACGAAAGAAACACTACTTCACAAAATGAACTACAATGAACTGCTGTGCAACAGCAATTCATTCTTTCTGTTCAGGGAGTAATGCTATTTTGTTATCAAAGAATGAAACACATATCACATAGGCCTAGTTTTGGGGCTTTCCTTCTTCTTTTGTGCATTTCACATCCACAAACACACAAATGTTTACTTCATTTGAACTCAGCATTTTTCACTTATTTTCAGTTGTTTACGCTGTCCTTTATCTTCTTCTCTGCCCCTAGTCACTGTATGTAAACTGCTCTAATCTAAATCTAGATATAGTCCAGAGGTTCTCAAATCCAGATCTTGAATGGCACTGATCCGATAATGGGATGTGAACAAAAATGATGATTTAGATAACAGAGTGGAAAAAAGAATGAATCTGATCTGATGCTGTCACAAATCCAACCTAAAATAGCACATATTTGCTTATAGTGCTGCAAAATGTAAAGTGGAGAAAAATAAATCACATGATAACATCAGTAACCATATGATAATGCCATCTAATAACATTAAGGAATAAGATTGTATAGTTATCAGCCGATACTCAAGGTTTCAATATTAGTATTGATATCAAAAGAAAAAGTGGTACTGTGCCATCTACAGTAATCGCTATGAGTGTCATGATTCAATACAATTTTAACAAAGCAAAAATAAAAAATACCTGACAACACAAATTTGTCATCTGAAATTTCATCCTCATTCATTTTCAATGGTGAATAGCGAAAAAAACATGCAGGATTGTGGGATGGTGAGAGATACTAACATGATTCATGGCATGGTGAGTTTATGCAAACTTTATGCACATTACATATGTTCACTGATGTCCTGTGTATACAGACACGCCCATTGAGCAGTGAGGCACTGGCAAAGGAATTGGAGGGAGAATTCTGTGCCATGTCCTGTAGATACTGTAGGCTAATACATTAATGTTTCAAATTTCAGTTTTATTATAGCCTTGAAGATTATTAATGTACAATATTTTACTTTTTTGTACAACTGTACAAAACGTGTGCAGTTAACTTCTCTGTTTACATTTTACCTGAATTCTGTTCTCTCTCATACGCGCTCTCTCTCTCCCCCTCTACTCCATCACTCCATCCTCCCTCTCTGCATTAAGTCAGCATGTGTTTGTCTTGGTCTTGGTGTTTCTGCAGCGACAGCACTCCCCTCGCAGGCCCATCATCCTTTACTGCCAGTCACTTTGTTTGAGCGTGTATGTGTGTGTGTGTTGAGGGGGTTGTGTTAGAGCTCCCCAACCAACTTCATTCACAAACAAGTAAACATGCAGACTCTGTGCTACACAAACACACACAGACAGGTATACACACTTGCACAGACACACATATACAAACTGGCTGACAGTAAAGGATGGAGACCTCCGATTAAGCATGGTACATTATGGCTTTTGTTAAACTCTAAAAGCAATTCTGAGGCAGAGGGTGGAGGTGCACATGCACATCTTTATGTTCCCACACATTTCATGCTCTTTGCCTGAGCAGATTGCCTTTTACTGTCTGACTTTAGAGCTGTAATCAGCAGTATACGGCCAAAGATTCACTTTATATGAGGTTAAAAACTAGACTGTAAAACCGTCTAGTACAGTGAGTACTGTGTGCTCCAGTGTGTGTGTTTGCATCTTGTAGTTTAGTGTTTATGGTCTTGATAAATTAACAAGGAAATACACTATATTGCTAAAGTATTTACTCACCCACCCAAATCACATCTGTGAAAGAATGGGTTGCTCTCAGGAGCTCAGTGAATTCTAGCATGGTACCATGATAGGATGCCATCTCTCCAGTCATGAAATTATGGTGTGGGCTTGTTTTTTAGGAGTTGGGCTCGGCCCCTTAGTTCCAGTGAAAGGAACTCTTAATGCTTCAGCAGATCAAGAGGTTTTGGACTATTTCGTGCTCCCAACTTTGTGGGTACAGTTTGGGGATGGCCCCTTCCTGTTCCAACGTGACTGTGCACCAGTGCACAAGGCAAACTCTATAAAGACATGGATGAGCAAGTTTAGTGTGGAAGAACTTGACTGGCCTGCACAAACAAAATTTTGGAATATTATCCAATGAGAAAAAAATATACCATGTATAGGTCCTTATCAGCATACAATGTGACATTTCTTAGCTCTGTAATTTCTTTCGCTTATCTGAAGAATGAGCCTACATGAAAGCCTAATTTCTGGGTTGCTGTTGTTCTAGCTTCCCTACAGTTAACCGGATATTCATTCATGAATGCTTAGACACACTGAAATTTCAAAATCAGTCAGAACGCACATCCCTAAACGATACAGCCCATCTAGAACTCACCCTGTATTTCCTATGGTCTGTGCATTTTTAACATCTGGAGAAGAATTGATAACAAGTAAAGCACTGTCGACAGCTAAGACAACCATTTTCTTCTCGCAAGAGGTAATGGCTATTTTTTTTTACCACTTGTAATGTGTTCTCTGTACATGTGACATGTGTTTCCTATTGTGGAGGATTTTTCATTCATTCAAACTTATGTCTTATCCATGGGCTAACAACAGGCTTGTTACTCATCAGGCAATGTTGACAAGCGCACTGTTGTGCCTGCCTGTGGTTCACCTTTATCCACTTCAAGTGTTGGATTGGTTTAGAAATTTCACTTCTAGTTTGTCCCTTTGTACAATTAGCCCCAAAGTTCTCATTGTTGTACCCAGTCAGTCATTCTCAATATGAGAACATGTACAGCCCCACAAAACTAACATATGCACTCCAGTCCCTCACTGTCAAGACAATCGCATTTCTCCAGCTAATCCCGCTCATGCTCTCATGAAGATCATTATGCTCTGTGTGAGGAACACACAATGACTTTACGCTTTTTTGTAGCACTACAAAGGAGCTTTCTTTCGTGGGAAGAGAAAATGAAAATTTGATATCTTTCTGTTGATGCCTGTGAATCACCTGGCTTTGAGAAAGGCTGCGCCTGTCAGATGATCACACGACATCGAAGACACTTCACAGAACGTACCAGATTCAGCTTCAAAAACAAACAATGAAATTAGTTTTAGCTTTGGTACTGTCTATCGAACATACTGTAGTATAAAGGGAATGTCAAAAGTGCTCAGTGGATTCTGTCATTTACCCACCTTTATGACTGCAATGCTAAAGATGAAAGGAAATCAAACAGGTGCTGAAGGATAAAGAAAGAGGAAGTCTGAGAATTTTCATACTCCACTGGTATGTAATTTGAAGAATCAAAATCCACATCTTATGTTATTTAAGGGCATTCACAGCCTAGAGTGCACAGTTTCAAGGATGTCCTATCCTGCTGAGTATTTCCCAGCAGGTTGCTCTACAAAAACACTTTCTACTGAGCTTTGGTCCAAGTTCATTCTCATCAAAACTGACTTGTATCCACGATGCTAAAGTTTCAAAAGGTAAATATATACGTTTATTTTTTAAAAAGCCCAGATCATCTTTCTCTCTCTGCCCAAAAATGACCGAGAGTTACCTCCTATTGTACAGGATGATTTAAACCAGCGTGGGTATAAGCACACTGACAGAATGCAAATCTATTCACTTCCTCTCCCCTGCATGTTTTTCAGTCACCTAAGTGTATCCAGGGCTACCCCTCCTATTAGAATACAAATGGAGGCCCCCCCCCCACTCGAACTCTGTGGTTGTCACAATGTCACACACCTCCTTATGCTTGCTGACTTCTCCTTCACTGTGTTTCAGAAGCGATTGACATGGAGGTACACACAATCCCGGGCCGCAGTGGTGCACGGGAAAGCTCCTGGTGGGACGGAGTTCTAAAACTCCATGTGTGTGTTTTGCTGGATGAACAGGGGGAGACATGTTCACTGCTGTTTAATTCTGTAGGGAACTATGAAAGCGCAAGCAGCAGGAAGCTCCTTTGACATGACAGGACCAGGGCACGGGACGTAACCTAGCAGTGGGGCGAAGCAAAGGGGGCTAGGGTTTGACAAGAACAAAAGACAACTCTTCACTTCACTAGAAAATGCAAAAGCTTTCACGGTTCAACACCCTGAAATTAAGTAGTAAATGTTATGATATGTTATCGTCTGTTTTCTAATATTTCATCAGTTTTCTAAAATATGGAAGAGACGTGTAAACATACAAGCACATTCACACAGAATTCCAAAACATTTCCAAAACAACTACTCACCCCCCTCCTGCCATACACACCCTGCCGGGATGTTTTTTGATATGGTGTTCCCCAGGGGCCCAGTGTGGGCTTGGTCAAATTGGGCTGGGCCTCCATCAAAGCATCCAGCTCTAGGAGGGAGCCTCTCTGATCAGGGCCTGAGCCCCTGGCAGGTGAGTGAACCCTCTTTAATATTTTAGTTGTCTGGCCTTCTTCGTTCTATGTTCAGCCAGCTTAAGGCTGGCTGGACCCTGTTGTGATTCGATAAACCACTGCCCATGCTCAATGAGCTGATAAAATGCTCAGAGAGAAGCTAAAGCAGTCCATGCTTTATGACTGGAATGAATAACTTGCACAGATAAGGTTTTAATGTTTAACTCCATTGTATCCACACTTTATAATGCTCACATTTCTCACTGTTAATAGAAAGCTAATTTAAATAAAACCAAACTAATAGGCAGACTAACAGATTAGAGTTTTATCTACCTTTAGATGATTTTGGCTACAGCGCTGATGATATGGGGGTGGGGTGGGCAAACCTAACACAATTTGTTTTTAGCATAATGATTTTCAAAGTATCTGAGCAAGATTAATAATGTTTTTATAAAAAGGCAACCCATAACTCTGCTACACATGAAAATGTAAACTTCGTTTCCGACATCAACTTTTCATGAACAACTCGGCTGAAAACAGCAGAAGTGCAAACATTACAACCAACCACATACGATTAACTAACTAACATTTATGATTAATATATGCACAAAAACCTAAAATATATATATCATTAAAAGACTGGCTACACAGCTGTAGAAAGACACTATTGAAAGCTGAGCACAGGGTGTTATCTTTAAAAAGGTATGACTTTATTATACATCCAAATAATAGGTTTCCATGCCAACCACTCCAGACCTTGCATCACAACAAATGCATGCAACATGTCACCAAGCAATGCAATAATATCTTTACATTTCCACTAGGGAATTTCTATAGAATATGTCTGGTTTCATTTGTATTCCTCAGAGCAAACACTATTCCTCCATCTGGCCCCAAAGTGCAAGGTTAGCACAAAAGCAGGCAGGCTTTCAAAGGAGGGCAAACAAATCCTGACACTTCTCGTATGAATGTGCACCATTCTTAGCTTCACGAAGCCAACGCCTGGCACTACAGATAGAATATGTAGTCTGTGTGTTTAGTTTTTGACTCCTGAAGGCTTCTGAAAAAGACTTAAAAATTAAACAGTCTCAAATATAGAGAGAACTTACTGTGAACTGTTGACCACAGAAATATAACCGATACAGTAAAAACATGTAGGGTTGTTGATATAGCCAACATTCAGAGCTACTTCTGCTCCACTTAACCCCAACAAAAGATGGCCGAAAGAGAGAACAGCATTCTAGAAAAGATAAAGATACAGTAAAGTAGAGCTGAGCATAAAGTGGAAAAATAAAAGAGCAGAGCACAGCAGCGGACAGCAGAAAGGAGAGAAAAGAGATGAGCCAATCCTCTGATGAACAACACTATCCTCACGGGCCTCCGTCCCAGCTTCTAGATCACTCACACGGGAACACAGTGTGTCTGTGCTTGGCTCCGACACCCCATGAATAAGAACGAAGGTTCTGGAGCGACACATTAACGACACATTTGGTGCCTGTCCTCTCCTGCTCAAGAGTCCCATTCCCACTGACATATAGCCCAGGCTGGTGGAGAAGGCTGGCTTGATGGAGACAGAGAGTAAGGTCTTCAGCGTATTGTGGGAATAATTTACAGGCATGCCACGCTTAATTTGCTTCAGTACAGCTAAATGCACTCTCTAAAACAACATTTCCCAATCCAGGCCTCTGGGACCCTCTATATTATTTGGTCCATTTCAACTTCTAACATGAACCAAACAGTGTAACTGAACCAAGGAATCAAGAGCAGTGAAAAACTGGTTCAGGTGTGTTGTGGGGCTACACAATATTACATTTGTTTATTATTATCCCAATACTGGGCTTTGTTTATTATTATCCCAATACTGGGCTTTGTTTATTACTATCCCAATACTGGGCTTTGCAACACTGACATCACAGAAGGCTGTAAATTATCCTTTAACATATTACATTTTTTTAAACTGTGCTGTGATTTCACCAATCACTGATGTTCCAGATGTGTTTCTATGGATGTTTTGTAAGTTTAACATCGTTTAAAAGTACTGCAGGTCAATCTTTAGTCATGTCACATGTCTCAATGTGACATCAAAGGGGTTTTACTATATTGTAAGGCAGACATAATTTGCAATATATTCATAACATAATATTTTATACCCTTCCCTGTTGGAACAAATCCTTGTTTGTCCTAAATGGTAAAAAAGGAGACTTTAATGTTGGCATAAATGGGACTTTTTAAGTTCCAAATTTTGGAAAATTTTTTGGCCATTTCTATTGGTCTATTCATCATGAAATTTTGACAAAATCTAAAGGGCAGCTGGTGTTTTGAAATCATGCAAAAAAAAGTAAAACAACAAAAAGAGGAGATACAAAGTTTTGAAGTCTTATATCTGCAGGGGTTCTCCTGGAGCACTGGACAACCACAGTAAGCTTTTTAAAGACTCATTCACATACACACACACACAACTGTTTTTAAACATTAGCACTGGCATTGCCTGCTACACCACTGGTAGGGAATCCAATATGACATTACGTTACCTATTTATTTTCAGGCCCGTATTTTGTATCTGGCCTAATAAACCACTAACCCCTGCACCACACTGGCTCAATTGCATCAGTAGAAATTGCTTCAGCTAAAGCCAATTATTCTCTCCTGCTCAACACCACTTAAGAGACAACACAGCTTAAAAGCATCAGTTGAGAGAGAGAGAGAGAGAGAGAGAGAGAGAGAGAGAGAGAGAGAGAGAGAGAGAGAGAGAGAGAGAGAGAGAGAGAGAGAGAGAGAGAGAGAGAGAACTACAGCATCAAACAGGGAGGCAGGCAAGAAATCAAATTTCATTGCTAATCAGAGAACCTCACTCTGTCAAGACTAACAAGACACACTTACATTTTTCTAACATGCTGTAACAAACAATGAGGCATGCATGAGCCATCTCACCATCATGTGCATAACATTTTCTGGATGTTCCCAAAAATGAGCATTTTTACACATCAGCCAAAATAAATGAATGAATGAAAAGTATGTGTTTCTTCCAAGGACGTGGGACGTGAGGGTGCTGAGGGGGCTGCAACTTCCACAAATTTTAATGTTTTATTGACATGTTTCAAAGCCACTGATAGTTTTGCTCTGTTTACTGTTTGCACAGTTAACACTAGGGCTGGGTCGATAACCATATTACCGCAATACTGTGGTTATTTGATGCCTACCGCGGTGTTGAGCTCATTACCGTCATTTATTTATTTATTTATAAAATGAACAGCTCCCACTCTAAGTTCTGATTGACCCAAAACTTTTCCCTTGTGATCGCTGTGCACGTGAGGGAAAGGGACAGTCCATTAAATAAATGGGGTGTTTCTTTTTGTGTGTGATTATTTTTAATTATTTCTAGGTTTGGGTACTTGTGATACCTACGGATAACATCCAGTGTAACACACTATATACACACAGTACACAAAAATGAAAGCAGTTAGATTTTAATTCATTTGTGCTGAACGAAAAAACGCATCTCTTACATCGTAGCGTCCGTGCAGATGACCCTTGAGCCCACATTACTCAATTCAACAATGTCGACAAATCTAGCTTCCAAGCCAAATACTGTGTCACCAATTTGGGCACATTTTGGCTTAGAGCCAAATCACATCTAAAATCACATCTTGGAATTAACCATCTTTCTGTGTTTGCCGAACCTGGCAGCAGCACACCTGCGTACAACCTCAGGTCAGCAGCGACTCTCTGAGGCCTTTGTGAGAGGAGCAAAGTACCAGAGTGACAGCAACCAGTGGGGCAAGTGCTTACTGACAGTGTGACTCACTATTTGGCTGAAGAAAATGGTGCCATTTCATACTGTTGAGAAGCCAGCATTCAAAGCTGCAGGCTTTTGATAAACAATATGTACTTCCTGACCAAAAGTACTTTTCTCAAACAGCGATCCCTGAAACGTATATAACAGTGAAGGACGGCATCACACAAGACATTGACCTTTTCTCAGCGACAATGGATATGTGGTCTGGCGTGAATATGATGCCATACATGAACCTGACCATTCACTATCTCAGTGCACACTGGGAACTAAATTCAAATTGCCTGGAGACCGTATTCATTCCAGGAAGCCACACAGGTGACAACTTGGCGGAAGCCCTCAGGTCCTCCCTCCAAGAACAGTCCCTGTATGAGAGAAAACTGGCCTGCATTACGACGGACAACGGGGCCAATATCATGGCTGCGGTGCGTAAACGTGGCTGGCAAAGGCTAATCTGCATTTAGCCGTTACCAATGCACTGAGAAAGCTCTAGTTAACACTGCATTTTCATTACAGCAAGGTGAATCACTTGTCTCGCCAACTGGGAACAGTTTTGGAGGCATGTCACTAGATCACCACCAATTTTACAGTCCAGAGTGAAAGGTTACACAACTAGTACTGTTCACCAAAGCAGCCTAACATAGGTTTACTAAACAAAAATCAGCTTTGTTCCAGCCATTATCTCCCTCTTGGTGTGCATTCAAACACTGAACCGCAAAATAAATGTAATCACTGAACTTAGGCCCAAACCCATTTCTTATTTTTACCCCTACCCCTTGTTTTTGAGTGTAACCCTGCCCCTTTAAACTGAGTTACAAGGGGTAGTGGTTGAAATTTCCCCCCTATGAGATGGGATAACCCTTCAAGAACCGGAAACGTCATCAGTTGTCAGCGACTTTTACGCAAACAGACAAGGTTTTCCGGCCATTTCCAATATGCCGCCTCCGGCAGTGGTGATCTCACTTGTGTGTCCCAGGTGAATCATATTTAAAATAGCCTGGAAAACATAATCAGGACATGTTTTCCTGCTTTGTCTCTATAATATCGCAATAATGGTATATCGCACTGACGTTTGCCATTTATCCAAAGGAGAAAGCATGGGCTCGCGATTCATTCACCTTCAGTTTTACGCATCAATCAGTCAAACGAGTCACCTAATAAAAAAACTACATAAAACTACATTACTTCATTAACAGCTACTAGCGCTGCTCTGTAGGCGACCCTGCCAGCCTGCAGTAACAGTAGAGGGTGAAGTTCAGCTCATCACTGCTTAAATCCATTTGGGGCATCATACGCCTTCAAAGAGGAGGAAGACAATTATTTATTGTCGCCACCAAGAATTCTTCAGTGATGTGAAGCTGAACTTAGCTTTTTAATCGCCAGCTTCATGATCGAGTTTTCCTGTTCCACCTTAAATGGTGCAGCAACCTTGGGTACCAGAACCTAATTGCTGCACCATGTAAGAAGGAAATTTCTCCACGTAGCCACCGAGACATCAGCGTATTACTACCGATTTTTATGCGTGTTATGAAGGAAATTATCATAAAACACTATTGCAATGGTTCTTACAATACAAGGGCTTTTTAACAGAGAAAATCCTTACATTCATGTGTCTCTTTGGTCGCTTATGCAGCCATCTTGCCGATAAGTTGCACAGCATTCTGGGAATTTTCTCATAACGTCTTTGAAAAATCTCCGTTTGAAGGGCCATGTAGCCCAAACACTTCACCCTTCCCCTTCACCTCTACAACAATTGGGACAACCCTAGTGTTAGGGGCAAGGGGCGAAATGGGATTGGGCCTTAATGTAACGCCCACAGCATGACTATGTACACAATCAGTTACCGTGCCTCCTATAAACAATCTGGTCATCACTTACCACATTTGTATAAAAAAGCAGAATGAGCAGGGTGTGCCTCAGGATTTTGTAATGTAAGTTATACAAAAATTCAAATAAAAAAGGTTATTCTGCATGAGATCACATACACGCTGCTTAAATTTATAAAAAGTTATTTACTTATTTTATTTTAATATTTTTAGCCAACAGTCTCAAAAAGGTATGAAAAGGTAAGGCTATGGTCTTTCAGCATCCTCAAAAAGGCCTCTCTGCTCCTTTACTTCTGCAATAATACAAATGAACACTATTTTCTATGAAAAGAGAACATACATATGCTGCACTAAAGCAGTAAACATAGGTTGCTGGCTTAAATGATAAAGCCAAGAGTCAGTGATAAGGCCAAAACGAATGAGTACAGTTTAATCACACACCAAGGATTTTTACAATTAGGCACAGAGGTGGGCGATATGGCAAGAATACAAAGTCTACTTGCCAGACTACTTTTAGATATTTTCACAATCCATAATCATTAGTTTTACCAGCAGTGCCATATTTAAACCATACTATCAAAAACTAGATCAGAAAAAAATAGTTTTTGTGTTTCTTTTTTTGTGTGTCAGTATTTGACAAAAACAAAACCAGTTTCCATTTCTTTTAATGAGGCATGCAGTTGGTCAGTGTTCTTTAAGTTCTGACTATGTCCACAATATGTGTAGCATACTGTGATGTAATTCATTAAAATGACGATAAAATATTGTCATATTGCTCACCTTTAACTAAGCTATATAACATTGCCACTGTAATATTTTTACCTTTACTTAGCTTTAAAATATTACCACAACTTACTGAAACACAGTTGATCAGCTAGAATGGAAAAATAACCTACTACCCTACTACAGGATGCCAAAATAAAAAACCCTTAAAATGTTAAAAAAAAAAAAAAGTAAAGTAATCTACATGTAATACAATAATACTAAAAGTGATACTTTTTTTGGATCCACCTCCGCATTTAACCCATCTGTGAAAGTGAAACACCGCATACACACTAGCGAACACACACACACACACACACACTAGGGCGCAGTGAGCACACTTGCCCGGAGCGGTGGGCAGCCCTATCCACGGCACCCAGGGAGCAGTTGGGGGTTAGGTGTCTTGCTCAAGGACACCTCAGTCATGGACTGTCGGCCCTGGGGATCGAACCGGCAACCTTCTGGTCACAGGGCCAGCTCCCTAACCTCCAGCCCACGACTGCCCCCCAAAATAATAATAATTAAATAATTTCTTTAATTAATTAAATAATTTCTAGAAACAAAGTAGCCAAAAGGCTGATGAGGCTGATGAGCCTGATGAGCATGTGTGGTATAACAACCTTTTTAGTATGAGGCACAGAAGTTGAATGGCATTAATTTACTTATACCTAAAAACTGGACAATTAAATATGGAACTGTAAATCAGCAACATTGTTATACTGCTACAAAAAAGTACCAAAATGAGAGATTAATAAACTACAAATATTGTGCATATAATCCAATTATCATGCGCAACTTGTCACTGCCTATAAAGACATCAATACTTTTACTTTCCAGTGTCCACCACAGAGTCAGTGTCAGGGTTGAGGAGGGTTACCACCCCCAGAGAAGTGTAATAAAGGAGCTGGAGGTTGGTCTAGTAGTGCCACTCTGTTCCTCTGTCTGGGGCCCAGCGAGCTGGGGGCTCAAACATTGCATTGGGGGGGTGGTGGGGTGGGGGTTGTCCGGCACATTGAAATTCCCCAGCATGTCTCGCATGGCGCAAACAGCAGGTGACTTTCCCGCCCTCACTGAGGCATGGAACAATCCCCTCTTTTTTTCCCTTTATTCTTAGCTAAAGCTTATGGATCTTAATTGTATTACTCTGGTATGTTTGGAGAAGGAGGGTGGAAAAAGGCGGGAATGGGAATGGAATTTGATTTAATGAAAAGAAGCGTAATCCCAGAGTACTCTGAAGATAATTTGCTTTAAGAGTGAACATTATGCTAGTCCGTGCCTAAGAGGATCATGCCTGTTACGTGGAAAGGAAAGGCGAGAGAGAGAGAGAGAGAGAGAGAGAGAGAGAGAGAGAGAGAGAGAGAGAGAGAGAGAGATATGAGTAGAGGATAGGGAATTAGGAAAGAGAGAAAGAAAGAGAGAAAGAAAGAGAGAAAGAAAGAGAGAAAGAAAGAGAGAAAGAAAGAAAGAAAGAAAGAAAGAAAGAAAGAAAGAAAGAAAGAGAGAAAGAGAGAAAGAAAGAAAGAAAGAGAGAAAGAGAGAAAGAAAGAAAGAAAGAAAGAAAGAGAGAAAGAGAGAAAGAAAGAAAAAAAGAAAGAAAGAAAGAAAGAAAGAAAGAAAGAAAGAAAGAAAGAAAGAAAGAAAGAAATGTCTGATTAAGGTGCAAGAGAAAACAAAGGGTGACTGAAGGGAAAAGCATTTTAACACATCGGCACAACAGTCTCTGGTCAATGTAATCACAATGTAGTCTACAGATCTTAACCAAGTAATGACCAAGTAAAGTCATTACTGTGGCATCGTATTGTCTTATTGTCTATTGTCATCTTATTAACTGTAACATCATTTATTACCTGAATGCATAATATGGCACCAGATTAAGTGAACCCCCTTCACTCCTTCTCTGAAAATGTGTGACAGATTCCCATTTTTATAAATTCCCTACCTTCTAAACCTTAACCTTTTTTATGCCAAACTTGAAAGAATGACGGCCAAGTGGAGACTAGCCCTAGGAGTGCCCTGAGAGTGCCTTCTTTTAAATCTTCACTCAGGAAAGGTAACACAGTAGGAAGAAGCTGCTGCTTGCTGAATATGCTGGAGTATTTCAAGGTCAAGTCTGTCCCAAAGTCTAAGAGCATTTACAGCCTCCAAAAACCAAAGCTAAGAAAAAGAGGGGAAAATAGGCTGCAGAGTATAAACACAGAACAAAAGGGAGTGGACTAACTGGAGTTACAATATTTTGCAATAACTGCAACAAAATAAAAACAACAACAAAAAAGGATTCATTTATTCCTAGGATAAATTGTCATGACAGGAAAGAGCACAAATAAAGGGAAACATTAGTATAAAGACTTCCACAGTGGATAAAAGGACCCAAGACAACTGATATAAATGAGGTAATAAATAAGAGAGGACGTACAAATGAAACACGTGAAGAGCCTGTCGATAATACTTCACTGATTAACTCTCAACGTGTTCACTCCACTGAAAACACAGGCCCATTGTGCACAAGGCCATTGTGTAAGACCCTCTGCCCCCCATGGATAGGGGAGACAGTTAAAGGCTTGAACTCAAAGATTAATGCTCCTTCTTGTGTCCGCAACAGCGACTTACACACCCCATAAAGACCTCCCCTTCGCTTAACTACACAGTCTAATAGGCACTCTTGCTTTGGCATGGCGTTTAGAGAACTTTCCGCATCATTAGCAAAGCAATGCTAGGTTGTATCCCTTCGCCACTGAATAAACACCAAGGTCTCCCTTCAATACTGATTAAATCTGCAAATCATTTTTTGCCTTCCTTGTTTTTTGAAAATGTTTATTCACTTATTCAAATCATTTGATGATAATTATCCAGGGACCTGAATTACAGCATGACCGATTAATGAGTCTAATGCATTCAATTAATAATTAATGATTCAAGCCATGAAAATCTCAAATCGCAGTGCATAAATATTACGAGCTTTTCTTTTTTTCCCCTTTTTTTAATTACTGAGATGGCACTTCTCTACTATTTTGTTTTCTTTTAAAACCAGTTGATAGCAGCACACGTATGAGAAGGAAAGTTTCTAAGGCCACAAAGGAGTTTCTGCTACTGCTTCAAAGTTCTAATGGCAATCTGCTAGTTTGTCATCAATCTCTCCAGTGCGACATTCATTTTGCTTCACAGAATCCATCATGCAGTAGGCACAGCCAAGCGGGGAAGTCGGCACCTCCCTGCCTGAGCCAAGAACTTGTGTTTTTCCCACTTCACCCTGCGATCCTTATTCCCCTTGTCCCTATTGTTTGGACTTTGTCAAGCATGGCACTTGAACTAATGTACCCTATCTCTCATTTGAGAACGTCGTCTAAAGATAACTCGAAAGCAGCCGCTAGCAAGTTCGCACTTTTGAAAGGTATTAATGACGATGCTTACCCAGATAGATAAGCAGCTTTGGGTAGGTAACCCTGTGAAGAGCACATTTTCTCTTGCTCTACGAAACAGATCGTCTCATTTGACTTCGGTGAGCCTGGGAAAGCTTTAAGAGCAACAACTTCCCCTCCTTTTGGGCTAAAATTACAGCACTGGGATGCTTTTTCATAACATCCAAAATGCAGAATCAATGCACATTCTTGATAGGCATGGTTCTGTGGTGGTGCAAACAAAATATTATAACAGTCACTGCAATTAAAATGCATACATTCAAAGTAATAATAATAATAATAAAAAAACTGTATGAATGAGAGGCATGTGTCTACAAAAAGAAGAGATGATAAATAATTGAAATCTGTACTCCATTTGCTGGTTGTGGAGAAACAAGAGCCTAAAGTTGAAAAATACACTCAGAGGGACTGGAGTGGAGTTTAATTTAATGCATGACAAAGCTGTTTCTGTAATTCACATAGAGTCTGTACTCCCAAGGACAACATGGCTTTATTACACACATGGTTGGAAGTGTGTCCTATCAGATGCAAAACAAAAGCTGCTCCTGTTATTAACAGCCATATAAAAGCAGAGATGCAGAGTCACATGATTACTGTACAAAGAGTATAAATAAAATGAACTAAACATCCAGTAAATGTCATTTCAAATGAGTTGTGATGTCATTTATGTGATTGTCAGTCATTCTTTAACAGAGTACACTAGTCAGAAAACATCACCAGCAGCTCTTTAAAACCTGTAGTCTAGATTAACGTTTACATTTCCTCTTTCAGCTTCATTAAGACTCAAGGATTTCTTACACAGCTATGTTGCATTGACTTGCTATTTTATAAGACCATGAATTATTTTAAAAGATTTCAGTACTTGAGGAAGGAACCACAACCGCAGTGGAGTCACACTCAGTTAGAATGAGTAAGCAAAATTTTTAATCATCGATATTGAACCATTAATGAGCCTATAAGCCAAAGGTACAGCATTTTTTACATATAAAAATGAGTTACATTTATACTAAATTAATCTATAAGTCTTTCCATAAACATACTTTTAGGGACGTGCATTCTGATTAATTCTGATATTCAATTATCTTTAACAGTTAATAAAGGGATATTTGGTTAACCATGAGAAAGAAAAAAAATACTTTGGCTTTATGCTTAGCACACACAGGAAAATAACAGAAAATTTGATTTATCATTCCAATTTGGTCAAGGGAAATTGTGTGGCCACTAGGGTTAGGAACAGGGGCTAGGGGCGAAACCCATAGGTTTTCAAGGCTGAGGAGGTGGTTATGGAAGCTGCCCCTTCAGATGAGCCAATAAGCTAACACTAGGGAAGCAAACTTTGGCAATTCTTTTAACCAATAACTAAACACCATTAGTCCGCATTTAAACATTAACTAGCAAGCCTATAAATCAAGGACATCAAAAGAAGGGATAGTTCTGGCTGAAATTTAATTGGCTGAGTCAATTCAAAGCCATTGTAAAATACTTAAAAAAACACGCACACTTACAAGGGCACTCATCAACTGAATTCTATTAACGAACAGAGATACTAAAAACTGTTCTGTGTTTGCAAGCATTAGCATGCATATGAAGTGAACACCCCAAAAATTCATACACATTTATTTAACCTGAGGGGCTGACAGCTATATTCATGATTACATGACCAAAAGCTAAAAAGTTGGCAAAGTGACTGGAATATTTAATGAAGAACTATTCTAAAGTTCTACAGTTACATCATTCCTACTCATTCCTAAGTTAATACATTTGCCATGACATAGCTTTGTCACTAGTCACCATGTCTTCCTCTATAATTTTGCACACTCATATAAATAGCTGCCTTTAGTTGCCTTATGGCTCACGGATTGTTGCTCTCAGCAAAGTACACTGCTGTAGCTGTGCTACTGTCCCCTAGAAAAGTGGTATGTACCCAATCTAGCTTACCCAATACCCAATCTAACCAATTATTGTAAATTAACCTTTTTAACCAACAGTACTGGTTGAACAAATGTTTATTTGTCAGTTAATGGTTAATAATGTATTGAATCATTTACATTCCTATCAAACATTACAGTTAACCTGTGCAGTGTTCGATTCAGAGAGGCTCATCATCTTCAACAGAAGGTATTTTTTTCATGGATAATGTGCCATTTTAGATTGTGAAAGTAACGGTGAGAATAGAGAAATCAATTTTTTGGTCTGTGTGTCTGTGTGTCTGTCTGTCTGTGTGTCTGTCTGTCTGTGCGTCTGTCTGTCTGTGCGTCTGTCTGTCTGCCCTGCAATGGACTGGTGACCTGTCCAGGGTGTATCCTGCCTTCCGCGTGAACACTGCTGTGATAGGCTCCAGCACCCCCCCGCGACCCTGATGGAGAAGCAGCTTAGAAAATGGATTGATGGATGCATTTTTTGGTGTTTCCTAGATATAATATGACAGGACGTCTATCTAGAGATACAGTTGCATTGCCCCAGATGTCATGTCCTAAATAACATACACTTGCCAATATACAATCACAAATATGATTAATATGGTCATACTGGAATCACATTTGGAACGGTTAACTAAGTCCTCAAGTACCTGTGAACAGTGTATGTTAGATGATTAGTTCTGGGTCACAGACTCTACTCCAGTTCACCCCAAAGAAACTAAAGAGTGCTCCATCACTACAGAGACCACAGTTTCACTGCTCTACAGCCCAAAGCTTATACCCTTTTGGCTGATGTTCAGCATTGGGCATAACTTTAGTCTCACATGTGGTTGCTCCACCCTGCCACATTCTACTGGCAATGTTTTTCTGTGGAGAAAATACAAGCTGTGTGTGTGCAACTGAATGATTCAAGCAGGAGTGTTTAAATTCTTTTGGCTGTAAAATGTAATTGATGCATCAAACAAAAGGTAAACAAAATATCTTTGAGTTACTTTCTCAAGCACCATCACATAAGCTATGACATTTTAGCTGTGATAAAAAGTCAAGGAAAAGGGAGCATGTGGGGAGAATGAATTCTTTTTCCTCACACCTCAAAGACATGGGGAACTCTGTGGTAATGATGATGGCTGCAAAGGCAAGCAAGCAGGATATTGAGGGCAGAGATCACAGAGTGGCCTCTCTTGCCACACACAGAGAGGGATCCGAACACTTCAGGCAACATCCACTGAGAACTGTCACCAGAAACATGAAATAAAGATCTTTAGTCCAGTGCTGTCAGTCAGACATGTGACGTACTATTGCAGATGGAAAGATATGCCACACACAGAGTAAAAGGTATGATCTTCTTGCCAGTTCTTTCTGGTATACAGCGATTTACAGTTGAATTATCACTCACTCAGTCATACTTCATAGTCTGGGGTTTATCTCACTAATAAAAATACTGAACGAGGTTATTCATAATTATCACATGACTAACATGACAGAACTGGGGGAAATGAATGTATTGATCCTACATGCATACCTAATGCAGCACTGATTATGGTGATCAGCACTGATTATGGTGATCAGTACAAGCATCTAGGCACAAACAAACTAATCCTAAGAGAACATAGTGATGACACTGTGATATTGATTTTAAACACCAATCCCAGGATTTTAAACACCAAAACCCAAGATTTATTTGGTTAATTGTAATTGGAGATTACTGGAGGCCCAGATTGGATGGGCCAGATGGGAGGGTAGCAGGTTAGAGAATAAGGTGTGGGGGAATGCCAGTGGAGCACTAATGACCTAAGGGAACTAGAAGCATGCTGCTAAACACCCCCATGATACTACAAATCCTCAGCATAGCAGCAGCAGTATCCAAAGCTCTCATCTCCATTTACCCTAATGATACTTAAGTCATTACCTCTCTGTATATTGAGCAATATACTGAGCAATGATATACATGCCATGCACATCTTTGTCTATAATACATCACAACCCGATCTGAGCCTTACCAAGTGAAACCGAGGCTACAAACTGATATCTCCAGAAAAAACTGCAGACTTTTTAATCACTCTTAATGATGTTTTTCAAGTGTTATGATTCACCAATTACTTCAGAATGGTAAGAGAGCAAGGAAACTGAGACACCCCTTGAACTTGAGCTATGGCTGAAAGTAAACAAAAAAAGTGAAGAACGAGATTTCACCCCCAAAGCCTCTTCCATATGAAACACACAATAGCCCAAGGGGCATGTGTTTGAAGATCCTACTTTTTGAAAAAGTCTGAGGTGTCTGTATTGTATAATTTATGTCAGTCCGGTTTTGGTCTTTGGAGTGTGCGTTTGATGGTGAACTCTGCTTGATCACTGTGGGATTAATATTTATTGACCGTTTGCCAATCTCTCTTCTCAACGGAGTTCAAACATAGACTCCTCTGTGGCCAGCTCCTCATTAGGAGCGATATGTGCTTAACCACACCTGCCAGGCACGTGAGGAGGCCATCTTTAATGTGTGTGTTGTCATATTGCATTATTTGTTTTTTGCAGTTTTTCTTACACCTTGCCACATGACATTTATAAGCCAAAGCTCAGCAGATGTCCTGCTTAGTCACTTCAAGATCCTTACGAAAAGACTTCAAACATGTCCTCAAGCAAACTAGCCATTCACGTTATGCACTGTATAGTAAATCGTCATGCAAATATAGACACAAATATTATAGACAGAATAATATACAGTACTATTTCCAGCATTGTATTAACATGTACAGTGTTTGTTTATATCCAGCTAGAAAAAAGACAAAGACAAAAGTCAATGTTCATTCAAAATGAGGAATTCTGCTGTTTACAAATGTTTCCACATGCCTAATATATATAACCCAGACTTAATCTGGATTATTTCGCCAGCCCAAAAGGTTGCATTTAAATATGCAGATTACATGGAAAATGCTGCTTGCCTGTGCTAATAGCAGTTTAATACCAACCATAAAGCATAAATATGCAAAAGCAACATTTTGCTTGACTCCAAAAACCACTTCTAGCTGTAATTATGCACTGAGCCACATCATTTTCAGCATGACCACTAACAAAGTGGGGTCAGAAAGGTTATTGGAATGGCACAACGGGTGATTTGGCAACTAAGCCACTTACTTCCACAAAAGCAGCAGGGCACTGCTGCCTCACTGTCCTCTAAATCTGGTTAGTGCCTATAATTCTACATTTTTCAACTGCAATGTGTGAAAAACGCATTTGTCAATCCTTAATATGAACTACAGTACTGTGACAATGTATTTGCCTCCTTCCCAATACCTTCTATTATTGCATATTTGTCACACCTAGCCATTATCCACAAATGGAGACCTTCTCAAAAGTGGCCAGCCTACCAAAATTTCACCAGGAGACCATCGATGAATGATACAGGAAATCACTTAAGAACCCAGACAAACATCTAAAGAACTGCAGGTCTCACTCCCCTCAGTTAAGGTCAATGTACACGATTCCACAATAAGAAAGATACAGGCAAAAATGATATCCATGGAAGATCTGTAAGTCGCAAAATGCTGACCAAAAAGAACACAAAGCTCATCTCACATTTGCCAAAAAACACCTAGATGACCCCTAAGACATTTGGGATAATATTCTATGAACTGATGAGTCAAAGCAGGAAGTTTCTGAAAGACATGGGTCCTGTTACATCACATGGGTAAAACAGGTTTTAAATAAATCATTATTTTCAATACATGGAATGATAATTTAAAAGCTGCATAGTGTGTTAACTCATGTTGTCTACCTTCTATTAAAATTAGCTGGATGATCTGAAAGAGTTAAATGTGACAAAATCACAAAAATAGAAGATATTGGGTGAGGGACAAATACTTTCTCACATCTCTGTAGTTAGACTGGCCTGAATATGTTGAATCAAGTGATATCTTGATTCATCAAAACACCCTGAGATTACTGGGAGATTGGTCAGGTTGCTCAGGACACACAAACATCTAAGAATTTGTTAAAGAGATCATTAACATACAAGAAAGCAGTACTGCAAAGGCCAACACCCCAATAACAACCAACAAATAAAAACAGTTTATCCTTAAAAGCCATACTAGCAAGGCAAGCATGAACACAGCAGAAAAAAAAAATCATTTCAAGCCAAAGTGCTGATGTGGATCACAAAACCAAGAGGGGGCCAAGCAGAGAAACTAAAAATTTGCCTTTATCTCTGGATAAAATCTCAGTAGATATTTAAACTCCTTCAGCTGTAGCACTTGAAAGAGTGATGAGTGGAAGAGTGAAGTCTAACACACATCATCCCATGCACGACCCTCTCAGTCATGTGCAATGACAGCACAAACACAAACATTACAGATAATAAACAACAGTCAGACTAACTGTATTTGTGGGCTAATTAGATGACTGTCATTTCCTCTGAAACACTGGGCTTTGATCAAGTTTTGGAGGGCACTCAAATCTCAGCTTCTAGTCACATATCAGCAGCATGCTTCAAGGCTGACAGTTGGGGCTTTGAAGTAAAACATGGCCTTTGGCAAATCTGCACTATCGAGGATCCCATGTTAAATAATCCAACATCTATGTTTCATTATTTTACTCTTTCATCCTTTCAAAAGAAGATTTTTCAAAGAATTTCTATGATTGTCGAATTCAGTAATAAAACAAAGGCGTTTTTTTGTCCATGAAAGAGTCACGTGGGTTTTGTGGTTTTATCAGATAATCACCACTTAATTTTCTACATAAACTATATATACACACACACACACACACACACACACACACACACACACACACACACACAACCTAGGACTGGCCCAAACAGCATTTTACAGATGTTGAATACTCATTGTGTTTCCAAATATTCCAAATATAACACCTCCCTTAAAAACAATAATACATTTCATAACTGACACTCATTTTAAGTATGTTTGTTAGTTCATTTATAATCAAAATACTCTAGTTTTTGATTTGTAACAAAAGGTTTTATACATTTATACATTGCTTTTTCCAATGGACATTCCAAAGAAGCCAAAAGACAGTGCTGTAATGTTCTGTCAGATAAAAAGACAGATGAGTCTACCTGGATTTTTGCTTATTTAGGAGCGATGATTGAACTGAATAGAATAACTTTGATAGGTCAACATAAATCTTGTTTAGGGTTGACTACTTGGTGAGTTATTTCAATGTTCTTTGCTAAGATCATATAGATTGATGACCATTAATGTCTTATATGAATAAGCTTAACCAATTAGCTAGCCTGGTGTCTGTATCTGTCTCAGCTTTGAAAAGTGACTGACTAAATATATGCTCAACTACTTCATCTAAATTTCAGCAGTCAAACAGTCAAAACTAGAGCCAAATAACTTAATGTTTATTTGGTCCTTTGTCTTTGTTTAAAAACAAACAATAGCTTGTTTGTCATTTTAATATCTTTCACTAACTTGTGTTGCTTCAGTGTTGCACTGAAAAGGGGTGACTTGCAAAATCATAAAGGGGGGGAACGGTTTGACTGTTTTCAGGCTCTAGTTAATGTTATTTGGGTATGAAATGATTTTTATATTGTTCAACGCCATGCCCATCGTTAAGTAACTGCCATTTTTCTCTAGGTTTTATGATAAAATGATTTGCATGAAACTAATAAATAAGCTTCTGGAATTTACAGATTGTCCTACGATTCTGGTGGAGTTTAAAGGGTTAACACAAGTCAAAGCTTCTGAATATTAAATAAAGAACTGAATAGCAACATAATGAATGACCATTCGAGGATTCAGTTTATTCAGGCCAGCTCTGACACAAATACATAAAATGTTTTGTGTGGTACAAAAAGTATATTCTCTATACAAGTCTGCTATTTGTATGCCATGTGAATGTATAATAATGTATAAACTAATGTTTACATACCGTCTTCGTATACTGCATATTAAACAGAGAGCAATGTGAAAGGTCTTTGGTTTCTTTCCATAAATAAACCAAATTCCATTTGGTTTCAATAATAAGGTTCCAAAGACAAACTGAATGAAACAACTTGCAATATCGTCCTTCTGAAATCTTTCTAATATAGAGATCGAAAGAAAGCACTATTAAGCTATTAATTGATTTAACTCCTGACATTTGAATCAACCTCACAGAGAGCAGAGCTCTTCTACTGTATTCAAATGACTGTTTGAAGGGGCTTAATCGATGCACAGGGTTAAAAACGAGCTTGATATCCTGTGCGAGTGTCTGTTCAGTCAAATAAATCCAAGCTCTCCGACCCTTCCCCACACCACAACGGATGTTTGCTAAGAGAGGAAATAATTAATTCTTATGTGTTCTTCCCCTTCAGACAGCATTACAACATCAAAGCTTTCTCTGCAAACTTTTGTAAACACCATTTTACTAAGCTAATCACACTTTGCCACACTTAGTTAAATCCTCATCCATTTCATGGCTGTAGTGTCCCATACTAATTGCATCATATTTCCTGTAACACCACTTTGCAGCTCTTCCAGTTCAATTATATCGATCTATCCTTTTGATTGTTGGAAATGGTGAAGGCAAACACCAGGGAAACGTACTTTCTTTAGCGCAGCAAGATGGCTGGAGCCGAATAATGACAGCACCGAAATCTCATTTCACAACTGGCTGCCGTATTTGTAAAACCCAAGGCAGCTGTGCGTCCCGGGGAAGGGGGAGTTTTTGAGGCACTATCAGGATGTCCAGGTGGACATCAAAAGGCAGGGATATATAAAGAAGGTTAAGCAATGGCAGTGAGGGCTAAGGTACTACACTGAACCTGCTCATCTGGTTGCTAATGGCTTATTGATCGAGAGCAACTCTACCAAAAGCTTTGGCCACGTAAAACCAGGTGCTCAGCTAAGATCAGCTTAGCTGGCCTGCTCCAGACACCGTTGTTCCTTCCAGTCCATTATGTAGGGTGCCAATCAATACTTTTCCTTAAATGCTTTAAAACACTTCTATGTCTCAGTTTGGAACTAGTGCTTCTTAGATGGCCCTGGATATAATGGAACAAAGCATTTTTTATAAGAAGATCAACCATTTAGGCTGTGTGTACACCAAGGCACTATTTCTATAACTTCCAGTCAATATCAGTTTTGAAGTGAAAAAGGTTATTTTTTTCCATTTCTTAGTGTTTCGACCCTTCTATTTATTTTGAAAAGGACATACCTGCTGTATACACCTTCCATAAGTCAGTCAGACTGTCGGTAGGCAAGGATCATTGGGAGACCTACACAGAGCTTTTTATTTGAGTGTAAACTTTGGCTGTAGTGCCCAAAAGAGACTGCACATTGTGAAAGTTTGACTGACTTGTGGAAGGTGCATACAACACGCATGTCTTTTTCAAGAGTAAATAGAAGGGTTGAAACTTGACCAGCAGCCAACAGATTCATGGCACCACATATTTTGGTTTAGTTTTAATGCTGAACATTATGCTTAAATGGGATGCAAAAATTGCTATTATTATTAACCACCAAATAATTGCCATTACATCAACAGGACAGTGGCCAGCAGTGGGCAAAAATCTAATTGACAAAGTCATTCACGGTGGCATGCTGATATAGGCCAGTCTGCAAACTTCTTTTTACAGCTGCTCATTCTCTCTAGTAATGACCATGCACTGATGCATCCATGGCCTTTATTTTATGGAGATAACCAGTGTTCACTGGTTAAAATGACCTCTCTATTCTCTCTTTTATTTCATTATCAGAAATAAAAACACATTTTTAAGACTTTTTCAACTGGAGCCCTGTGAACCCAGCATGTAGTGTGTATTTCTCGTTCAGGGTCTTACTAAGTTACATTTTTATTACTTTGCTTGCTCTCCTATTACAAAGAAAGAAAAAGAAAGTTTCATTAAAACAAAAAAACTTTTTGAGACAGATGGTTGCAACTGTGTTGTAACTATGGTTGCATTATTCAACAAGCTTCCATATCCTGAATTTAACTCAATGTTCTTTAAAGCTGGGAAAATACAGATTATAAAAATCATACAAAAATAAAAGATAAATATCAAAGAAAAGATCAAAATATAAATGACAATAGCAAAAAAACCAAAACAAAACAAAACAAAAAAAACAACCACAATAGAACAAAAAGAAACAGGCAGCCTCCCTACTTCTTTTACAGTTAAGTACTGGAATACACACAAGTGCTCAAACAGTTGGCATCACAAAATTTTACATTATTGTTTTCAATGAAGCAAAACATAAAAATAACTGCAGGTAAATTAAATGATTATATTATGATGCTACTACTCTATGACTTCATATATTTCAAGCAATGATTAGGAAGCTGCAAGAAAGGGATACATTTTATGTCCAGAATGATGAACAGAGCCATAGGTGGTTCCATAATGACTGAGAAAGCTTTGAAACTGAAGACATGAAAAAAGTAACACCCAGAATGCCTGAATTTGGTGATCAAATCTCAGGCAAACAACATCAAGAAATGACTATAAATAAATAATTACAGTACATTACTTATTTAATAACATCCTGATGTTCCCAAAAATGTAAATAGTGAATAAAACATCTTGAAACACCTTCTGGTGTCTAACTTAGTATTTCAATCTACACTGTAAATAAAATAAGAACAAAATAACAGCAAATATGACTGTGACATGTGATTCCAAATGCTGGTGTATGGTAGCTCAGCACCACTAGGACTAGCATATTGTTTTTAGACATATAAAGAACTACAGAGTTAATAATTTAATAATTTGCATTTCTACAGGAATTACTCTTAAAATGTCATCTTAAAAAAGTCCTAACAATAAATGACCAGAGCCATTAATCAATTAAATACCTCCAAGAAAAAAAAGTGGATAAAGAGATGAAAAGAGGGTAATTGGAGCCAGCTCATGATGTGCCACTCCCTAAAGACTGGGGGTCTTACAAAGAGCAGTGCAAGACTATATCTTGGAATTTAACAAATAATTCACAAAGAACCATGGAGTGACAGCATTGATTTCTTTGATTTCTTTCAAGAATCGAAAGAAATCATCTGCATTACATAAAAGCACCAAAACCTCATCCCAAATGCAAAGCATGATGGAGGCAGTGGAATAGTGTAGGGTTGCTCAGAGTCCTGAAATCAGTGAGAGGACAATAAATGCAAAATTGTATCACGTTACAAAAGAAATTCAGAGCATCTGTCCGTGATCTAAGTCTAAAAAAAAGATTGCCTCATGTAACAAAACAATGATGTAAATGCAGGAATAAATCAACAAAGAACAGAAGAAAAACTCCAAAAAGAAAATGATGGAAATATTGGAAAATATGACCGAAACAGAGTGCTGAACTCGATTCTGCTGAACTGCTATGGTACAATTGGAGGCAGGCTGTTCCAGCAAGACCCACCAAAAATAAACGGAAGCTGAAACAATTCTGATGAATGGGGCAAATATCAAATACAAAAATACTTAAAACCACAGCGTATAACTGAGCAGAAGCCACAAAAGTGGTTGATGTTGTTGCCAATAAAGGAGGAGGAGATAAACATTTCATTGATCTGAAGGAAAAGAAACATATCTCCTATATTTAATATCTGTCTTAATTGAATTTCTAATTGAAGAGCTCTCGTCTGAGGCCCATTTATGACACAGAACGGATGTAACACACTCCAATCGCAGACGTAGCAGGATTTCTGATTGTAGGAGCAACCTTTTAATCAGCAACTGATTTGAAACCAGAACAAACACTCAGAAGACATTTCAATTTTTTTCATTACTCTACTATACAGTCTGTTTCAGTTAATACCAAGATATTCACTGAACATCTGCAAACAAAGCAATGCATTTGGTTTGTGTTAAAAAAGTACAGTGGTCCAGTACCCCCCCGATTCCCAGAAGGAGCTCCAACAGCCAGTTATTTAATGTATGTAAATCTGCAGAACCAACACTATACTGCAGCTATGGAAACCACGGAGAGAGGAAATGAATACTAAAGATGTTATCCAGTATCTATCCAATAACAAATTGCTTGTGCACACATTTTTTTCCTCTCCATATTTTTGTGAAGGTGTGCAAGAGCATGTGGTTGCCATGCTAGAGTGAGCCTCCTGGAGGCCGTCATTTGCACAGTGATTACAGCATGGTGAGAGAGGCGGAGGTACAGCAATCTGTGCTCGGCTTAACTCACTGCCAACTATAGGAGAACACAGAAATGAAGCTCGGTAGAACCGCCACCCACCTCTGTACTAACATTCAAGTGGTCAGCTACAGCAACAGCATTCTAGGATTTACACCATTAAACGGTTTTGTAGGGAAAACAACTGGAACTTGGAAGTGATACAATGTACCCAAAAATAAGGCCAAGTATGGCTTGGAAAGTACTGACAATGCAGTTCTGGGTTTCTGGACCACGCTAAAGTTTTTATATCTAATACATTTCATCAAAGACAGACAACACAATTATTTGCTTGATTTGCTTTAAAGTAATAAAATCAGCAATTCATTTAAGACCTGAATCTGTTTTTACCATTAATATCTCTGTTAAATTGTCCAGACATTATGGGACACTTCTTTGAATGGTCTAATGGCTAAAGGGACTTTAAGACTCTTAATCCCTACTCACCCTAGTTTGATACATATATGGCTAATGAGCTGGTACCAAAGAGAGACTGGCTAACTCACATGTCTGAGATTATAGGAAATTATCAGTTTAGATTTAGAGTTTAAGGGAGAGATAATCTGAAAACTGCGGGGTGGTCTTACTAAGCTTCCTCTATATGTCTGTACGGTGTTAATCCTCCCAATTCTGTCGTGAGACTTGACTATAGAGGTGTTATTGAAACCAGAATAAGGATTTATAATAAATTATTTTACTTTAACTGTGCTTGCCGATTATGGGACCTTATTCAGAAGGTGAACAGAGATCAGTCTGAAATAGTATTATTTATGTGTAAAGTAGGCATGTAACAATATAAATGTATTGTATCATTATATTATGACTACTATATTAGCCTGTGACTAGTGTGTACTATTAGAATGTTTAATGCTCTCAAATAATCTTTAAAAAATAACATTAATGTAATTAACTTTGTCAGTCACTCTTTATTTTTGCTATATTGATAAAAAATGTACAGAGTCAAGACATCACAATATCACGAAAATAGGCTTTTAATGAATTTATACTCTTAGCGTCACAGTATGAGGCTCAGGAGCACCTAAAAGGCAGTGTAGGAAGTCACAGGATTGTGACTATGCATTAAGCTAGTTGCACAGAAGAATGATGAAGACATGCAAGGTGTGGAAGAAGCACTATAGTTCAGAGAAAGGCATAATGGAGAAAATGTAGCCAGTTTGCTTGGAATAGGGATGCACATTCCTACTAATATCCAACAGTATCCACCACAATTCATGACCATATATAAGGTTAACCACAGACAAGGAAAAACAAAGCCAAAACAATAACTAAATAAATAAAATAAACAGACTTCGGCAAAAAAAATATTTTTTTTGGTGACCAAATGTGTTGCACAAAAATATAGCATCACATCAGAAAAACCATGTTTTATTATTATTTAAAAGTAGTCGAAGGTAGGTTTTCATATGGGTTAGAAATGAAGGCTACCCATTCAGATAACCTAGTCAGCTAACAGGGCAAACCAGTATCACATTGTATTCGTTTTCTCCTTCACGTTTTTGTGAAAGAAACATATTTTCACTGTTTATGGACCAAGTTACATACACACAAATAATCAAATGCTGAGCAAAAGCAGAACTTACCAGCATTCAGTCATTGGTCCTCTGAAGGTTTAATGTCACATTTCATTGTTACTCCACAATGAAGAGCAAAAGTGAAGAATATTATTTTATGTACAAGTTAATCAAAAATCTAATTGTATTTATATTAAAATTATTGGTTTTATATTCAATTGATATATGCAGGGTTGATGTCAAAACCTTTTTAGTTATATCTTGCATGTATCTGGCATGCTCAAATGAGACATGCCCATTTAAAGTGAGCATAATTTACATGAAAACCCCATGTATGGTACCCCAGAAGAACCCTTAACCCTGGTTTCTTCACTAGATTCTTTTGTTCTGGCTAGTTAAAGGAATTCATTCAGCAGACTGTAAAGCTTACACAAGAAAGCCCAAGGAGGCAAGGTTTACGTTTAGCTACAAGAAATCAACAAAACGTTATGCCAGGGAAATGGCCTAAAGCTCACCTTCTTAAAAGCCTTAGACCCCATAAGATAGAATTTCACCAAAAATGGTGAACCTGGGTTGGGACAGAGTTAAGAACTGACTCCCACAAAAAAAGACATTCCACTTGCTGACAAGAACGTAACAGACAGTATCATCTGACAGGAATCCATAGGGGCTGTCACGGGCAGAAATGAATACAGGCAGCAAAGTGTATTCAGAGTTTATGGAGGCCTCTGAAGAGACAGTGAGCCAGCGAGCAGGCAAGCATACGAGAGAGAAAGAGATAGAAAGAGTCTCTATCCTTTTTGAAAAGGATTAGGTTTTCATTATACTGTATAATAAAGAACTTGTGGGATAGACCAGGTTTAAATGAACTTATATGAATCGACCAAGTGCTTTATTTTAGCTTAGTATATAGAAATGCGAAGGCAGCATTATCCCTATGTTGCATAGCTTCCTTATTATAATTGTCTCAGGCTGCACATTCAGGTTTTGATGCAATGTTTCCCCAGTAATTACCATATTCAATGCTCAACAATTCTAACTGCAACTCTGTCCCTACATACTGCTCTCTGCACAGCTGTCATTTATTCCTTATAACATCTATAGCCTTAAGTTCTTTATGGACCTTTTGTTTTTCCTTCCACTTACACTGTTTTCACTTACCTGATCCTACCAAATAAATTAACTTGAATGGAAACTGCATCGGACTAAAACAGCAGGACATGTGCCCAAAGATCAGCCTCATCAGCAAGCAGTCATTTTAATGAGCACAGCTAACATTTTTCCTCAACATTTCATCCATACTGTGCATCTTTTCTCCTCACATGTTTGATTAGCATGTCTCTTGGTTAGTTTACTAATTTCTCACTACAGAGATTAAAATTAAAAACATGACAGATTTTTGGCTGCTTAGCTTGAGTACTGCGCAACAAAAGGCAGTGATCTACCCACAACAGTGAAGAAAAAGGAACCCGAATGAAGTGCTCCAGGGACAGCTGCACTGGAATGCCCAAGGAGATTGGAACCAATAAAACCACAGCAAGCTCAGCATGGGACAGGAAATTTTTCGGTTGAGGGACGTTTTAATGAACTTCAATTACAGACCTCTGCTGAGAGTCAAACTCATTCAACAAATAGGAATTGTTCTTTAGGATAAGAGCGCCAATAGAAGTAAAAAAAAGAAAAAAAAAAGGAAAAAAACAAACTGCTTGTAAATGTTCAGACTTTATTTTTCATGCTGGCACATTACTTGGCCTGATTTAATTGCACAGAATTTTTCTAGCAGCATTGTATTAAAAAGAAAAAAAAAAAGCCAGTAATGTGCCAAAATAATAATACTTGGTATAAACCAGAACTGAGACAATGGGCCAAAAACCAAAACATAAAGGTTACAGTAAATAATAATAGTTTACATAAACTAAATTTACTAAAATTATCATAGTAACTATTAGCATACAGTGTGTGCTACATAATGTAGTACAATGAAAGAGAACAATGGTTTTCAAAGGTAATAGATTTCAATATTTTTAGTTATACTTTGCACTTTGGCAGCATTTGTTAATTCAATATCTGCTGCTACAGAAGGCATTAGTGTTCTACCAGAGACGGGCACTGTACCCCCTCTTAATACATAAAATGAATAATGATTACAAATTGCTTGTCTAATGCCCCTTGTAAGAAACCATGAAACTGTTAAACATGACTGATACTTTAACTGTTGATTTGCTGCTGCGTAAAATGTTGCACTGACTGGAGCAGGTGACCAAAGGCATCAAAGAGTGTTTTTAATCATTATTTCTCATTTTCATTACTATTCAAATCATTTGGTGCTCCTCATCAATAGTAACTGTTGTAACATAATAACATGATCTGTTTGCAATTAATTTCTTCATAATAATTAGCTATGTTGCTGCATGCAAAGATCTTGAAAGATCACTGTAAGAAATGAAACATTTGACACAGCAGAGGCTGTCTGAGAAGTGGTGCACAATGGATGTCCATAGAAACATTTTTTTATGATCCAAGGCAACACAGCAAAACAATATAACCAAGCAGTATTCGCCATCACCCTTTAATCTTACTTTTATTAAAGTAAGAAATAAAAAGGGGGGATTTCACTACTCAGTACAGTATAGAGAACTTATTCCCTCAGAAACTCAGTGTCTCTGATCTAGATGAGAATAAGTTCAGCTGCACCGAAAGACAGCCGAGCAGCCAAAACATGCACACACATAGCCACAGCTGACTTTCACACTTACTTTTATCACTACAGGGAATGAGCCTTGAAGGAGGCTAACATCAAATGGAGAAAAGACACAGTGTACTGTCAATTCAATCCGATGCAGTGGCAGAACATTACAGAGCCAGCCCTATACTCTCTTCATTAAAATCTCAAAATCTCTCTTCAACTGGAACATTCTTTTAAAAATAAACAAATAAATCAAATTTTCTTTTTAAGAGATGAAGTCTTCTTTGCAGAATACAGATCAATGTTATCAGACAATAAAAAAACGGTGAGGCAGCTCCAACACTATATCTCCAGGTGCACAGATTACCACTTCAAACACAGCCACAACAAAGATGCTAAAAAATAAATACAGAAATTGGGATGATGTATCTCCAGAACACAAAGCAGAAGTCAAACAGTCTTCATGTGGGCTGAAGGCAAGATTGGGCTGTGCAAGTTAACACAGAACAGGGCGATGGATACAGGTTACAGTGATTCAACAAGTGATCAAATAAAATGCACTTTCATTACTCATGATTAACAGTCTTTAAAAAGAGCCGTTGTTTTTCTATTATACAACAGTGCTCAGAGCAACAAAGTTAGGTCATGGAGATTTGTTGGGAAACGGCCTTATTGTGTGTTGATTTTTGTTGTGCAAAGAAACAGGCTCACAATAAATGTAAATACCATCAGGCCAAAGCCACTGACGCAAGACCTATTAGAAAGATTAGAGCAGATCATATGTAAGGTGGCAACAAATCAAGATGACGTAACATTGTTATTCTAAGCACTGTTGTATAATAGAAAAGCACTTGTCAATTTCACAGAGTGCAAATCACTACTGCTTTCTTTACTCGTCTTCCTCTGATAAAGTCCAGCGACCTTGACATTTTAAAATTACTTCAAGTGGTAAACAATTGAACTAGTTTTACCCAAAAAATTACTTTGATTGAAAGAATCGTTTATTTAGGTTGAATAAAACTAGTTAACCTACTTGTTACCTACCACATGAAGTAATTTTTTTAAGTAGATCTGTCAAGCCATTTTTCACAGTGCAATATGAAAGACACCTCAGTCAAATTACATGTCTTGTTGATTTTCTAACTGACAAAAAAGAATCCGACACTTCTGCAGTGTACAGTTACTGTTTATTGCTGAATTTAACATATCGGAAAAAAAATTTAACATCAGGCCGGGCCTGTGGGGCAGTCATGGGCTGGAGGTTAGGGAACCAACCTTGTGACCGGAAGGTCGCCGGTTCGATCCCCAGAGCCAACAGCACATGACTGAGGTGTCCTTGAGCAAGACACCTAACCCCCAACTGCTCTCCGGGCGCTGCGGATTGGGCTGCCCACTGCTCCGGGCAAGCGTGCTCACTGCCCCCTAGTGTGTGTATGCTCACTAGAGTGTATGTGGTGTTTCACTTCACGGATGGGTTAAATGCATAGGTAAATTTTCCCATTGTGGGACTAATAAGGGTCACTTAAGTCATGGCACATTTTATAGATTTTCTGTTTTTTTTTTCCGGCTGTTTATCTCAATATGTTAAGCATAAATAAGCAAATAAATAGAAATGTGGACTACATTTGCAGAAAAATAGCTTATTTAATAGTGTTCCGTATAGAGGATGTGTTAACTTCTTTTAATCAATAAAGCAGGTAATTTGATGGATGGTTTTCAAACTTTTGCCTACAGCTGTATGCTATCCCTAGCACAGAGAGTGCAGCTAGATTAAACTTATAATCAAGCCCAAAAGAGTAATTTTTCTTTGTATTTTATGACCTGGTAAAATATGATTTACAGCAAAGGACAGGTGTATCTATATGGCTGTACTGATACATAACACAGAATAACATCAGTGAAGAGGAAGAGGTTGGGCAAATTGTAACTGCCACAACAAAAAGTTACTGTTATCATTTGTACAGTTTCGCTGAAGATTCCTGCAAAATGCCTTTGCAGTCCTCTCAGTTCCCATCAACGAAACACAAGCTCACTGACACCACTAAGAAAAACAGAGTCAGATTTTAATGTTTCCACCCTCTGTGCTTTACAGTACCCTTTGTGCAGTCTGTTGGAATTCTTCTCTAGGCTTTTACACCACACAAAGATTCTAGCGTCAGGTTGATGTTGTGCTAAAAGTGTTTCTCTCTGAAACAACTATAATTTTGTTAAGATGAAGATTTTATTAAGTAACTTAAAGAACTCCATCAAGGTTTACCAACGGTTAAATGGTTTAAGTGTCCACTGTCCAAATACTTCTTATAGGTATAGTCCAGTCCCAGGCTGTCGTCAAAACGTCTTGATTGCCTTATGTTCAAAACAGTCAGGTATGCATTTTCGCATAAGTGAGGACAAATGTAAGATAAAAAACAAATAATGATTACTGCAAAAGGTGTATAGCGAAAGTACATCACCAAATGCTTCCTACCTAGTTCTTGTAGTACTAGTACTAATTAACCCCTCTTGCCAACATCCATGACATCTGGTGCTGTTTCACCAATTAAACAACACCCTTCTCCATTGAGGGCGTTTACTTAAGCACCCGACCGTAAGCTCCTTATCCTTTATCCCTTAGGAGCTCCGTGTTATGCTCCCAGGCACATCTTGCCCCAGGAAAAGCATGAGTAGAAAAGCATGAGTAGTAGGCTAGAAAAGCCCTCTTTACAAGTGCAGGAGCACAGCTGAGAAGTCCAAAGCCATGGGACTGAGCTCAGTCAAAGCAGATCACATCTTGAAGATGGTCTCCAAAGCCTATGGGCAAAAGGGAGCACAGCAGATAGGATTAGGTAGGATGGCATGGCTAAGGGACAGGAGGGAAATTATCAGATCAAATCCAAGGAACCGGCATTAGCTACACAAGCCGTCTGGTGAACCTGAGCAACATTAATCACGTGTACAGAGTCTGCCTTCCCTTTCAAAAACAGACTATGAGAGATTGGGAAGTCACAACAATGTTCCATTTACAGCTCACCTCTTTATTCCCTCTCTTCTCCATATCATTAACCAATTTTCATTATAGAGGCCTGAGTTACCATCATTAGAACAGAATGAGGGGAGAAAAAGAACATCATAAGCCCATGTTTTGACACACCACCGCACAATCCTATATTTTGTAGAGGTGTCACTATTGATTATAATTCACAAAACCTTGGTCACTGGAACTTTTCAGCCAAAAAAAAAAAAAAATCAAAAGTGGCATTTTTTGGCTGAAAGAACAAAAAAGGTGGCAATTTTAGGTGAAAAGTTTGGCAAAAAATATCAAACAAAAAAATAAAAAACACAACATCAAATAGGACAACGAAGTGTCAAAATCTAAGATATTTATATAAATAACCCGAATGCTAATGAAAAAGAGAAATTGTGATTTTAAAATTTTGAAGTATTTATTTCCTTTGCTATCCCACGCCGATTAGTACAGACACATCAAACAGTCTGAGCAGCAGCAAAACAGTGAAAATGTTGGAACTAGTTCACCAGTGTCTATGAGGGACATTAGACAAGTGATTTATAATTATAGATACTCATCCGGAGTATCAAGAGGGAGTACAATGATCACAAGCTTAACTACAAGTTTGATCAACATCTGAAATCATCCTGTTTGACATACTGAATACAGCAAAACAACAGTAGCAAAATGCTAAATCTTTGTTAGCATTCTGACGTCACCCATAAGTTTTCGCGTGAAACCCACAACTACGCGTGAAACCCCGTCTTCGTAGCTTGAAATGTCTGCGTTCGCATCCTAGCTTGGAGTATGTATCGGGCCTTAAGTGGCGTAACTGTACTGACCTAGTTACAGTGAACTCCCCTCATTCCCAACAAGCTTTAGCAGCGTTAATCAAGTCTACGGTCCAAACCGTCATATTTTAGGATTAGTACATTGAAAGCAATGACAGTGAAAGAATGAAGTGAGTTCATAAAAGATATATCGATTTAAACGATCTAATTTAAACGAAAACGAAACTGAAGAAGCTGTGGGGCATTGGAAAGCGGGAGAGCGCTATGTTTCCAGGCTAGCTGTTTTTAGCAGCTGGCTAACTTAAAGCAGCGCTCCGTCACCCGCACAACACGGCAAATTGATGATACTGTAGATGAAACGACACACAAAAGTCCCGCTTTCAGTTAAAAAAAAAAAAAAACTAAAATGAGGACTCTGTTTGTCTGGTGTTGATATATAGCGTTTAACCCCTCAAACTACTGCGACAGAACAGAGAACTTCAGACGTCGCTAGCTGGCGTTTGAGTACTGTGACATGCTGTGACATGGATGCAGTAGGAGTGAGGCTGGCTAAGCGGCGGTGTGATCCATTACTGACCTACTGAGCCAGCTAACGTTTGCTGTTCATACTACGTTGACGTTGTTGAGAAACTAAACTGTTTAGCACTGTTGTTGGCCACTTGTTTAGCATTTGTAACGTGTCAGCCGTGCATTTGTCACCAGCTAATAATAATCAGTTGTCTTTCTTAAATTATGACTACTACAAAACTGTGGCCATGCTTTTCCAGCTGGTAAAACAGAAAGTTTATCCCACTGTCCCATGACAGATTTGTGAAATGTTCCATTGTTTAGTGAGTGTTTGTCATGTTCTGACCATAAAGGATAGTTTAAAACAGCAACGAACCACGCAGGAACAAAAATTCAGCCTTAAAACTTGAAAGAAATAATCCTTTGACATTTATCGCGATATGTATCGATATCGAACGATATGAATTTTGTTTATCGTGATAACATTTTTGGCCATATCGCCCAGCTCTATGTCCATTCCTGGAAAGGTGGCCATTCAGTGTCCATCTAGCAATTTAAGTCCATGTTAGTACTAATAAAACAACACAATCAGCTTTATTAACAACACAACACGCTATGGCAGAGACCCTTCAAACAAGGCACACTTTTCCCATTTAAACAGACATGTCATGGGGTTACTAGGTCACAGCGGATGGCAGAACATGATGAAAAAACATGTTGGTTTGGCACTTACCATGCTGGCTTTTATGCATTACAGAACATACATTTCAGACCCTCCCACTCTTTAATTCTCTCACGTGCACACGCAAACACATTAAATTAGTCCATTAGGCCTAATACAAGAGTAAGGAGGAAAAAAAATAAATCACAGAGCCTGGAAATGCAAGCTCTGCAGGTCAGTGAATTGAAAAAAAAAAGAAAACAAAACGAACAAACAAACAAAAGAAAAAACAATTACAGATACAGCGTGGAATAGAGGAAAATGGAAATAAAAGAGTGCAGTGGTGTGTGTGTGTGTGTGCTAAACTGCACTGCTTCATCAGCAGAAGCAGTTAGAGGGTGGTATGCTAGTGGCATTAGGCAAGCAGCAAGCTGGTGGGGAGGGCCAACAGGACAGCTGGTCTCATGTAATGCCATTTCCTCAGTGAGGGAGGCGTCACACTGGCCTCTTCCTGTGAGTGCAAGCATAGGGAAGAGTGATGGCTGGCTGGCCACACATCCACAAGTCCTTCCTCTCTTCTCTATCATCTCAGATAAACAGGCTGTTACAAAGAATCCAGGCCTCCATGGGTTTGGCTCAAATGTTGCCATGGAGAAGGTGATATTGAGGTCATTGTGATGTTGAGAGTGAGCCTGAGGAAAACAAGTATAGGTGGCAAAGCTGCTGGCACTGCCCATCTCACTCAGTACGAGCATTTCAGCATGCCACATTACTCAAGGAAATGGAAGACTAAGAGTGCCAAGACTAAGATAAAACTTAGAACACCAAGGTCAAGTTAAACCAGTGCACGCTACCTAGTCAAGGCTCTGCCAGGTCAGGTTGTATTTCTACAATAAGATGCTAAAGCCAGAGTAATCTGTAGAGAGCTTAGGCCATGGAATATGAGGCCATAACTAAGATCACGTGTTCAGAAGAAGCACATGCCAAATGAATTTATGTTCCATCGAAGCGAGGCAGTTCAAACCAAATGCCATGATGTTATGTTTGCAAAACCCTGAATTCTTAATCAAGATCACAGCAAGCCAAAAGTAGATCTCATTAAACTCTAATTGGATCACAGAACCTGCCAAACTAAATTTCATCTCTGCATTATAAGAAACACAACTCATTTTCCTGGATGACCTCAGGAGACTCACAATTATTTCAAAAAAATAAACTGTCAAACAAAGCATTAACAGCATACGGAAAAGACTCCATTGTGTAGTAAACTTGATTCTGGTTATGGTGTTCATCCAGGCAGGTATAAAAGTCAGCACTAGCAATAAAAGCCTTCAGTTACCTAAAGAGTATTTGGGCACAGAGGCTTTTTGGGGGGCGTTTAATAAAAGGACAATTTCTCAACAATTGCTCCAAACTTCATTAAATAATCCATTACACTACTCTGAGTACGACTGCTGCTGTTTTCTTCTCCCTCTTCTGCTGACATTTGAGTTGACTCCACAGACAGACAGAGAGTCTATTGTGGTAGACTTAGTGCCTTTTCTAAAGCAATTCATCATGGATTCTAATAATTGGTTGTCCTGTGACCAGAAACTAATAAGATCTAATGGTTGCGGTAGAATATTAGGATGCAGGAAGGACTGCAACGCCTCTGTCCTTGAATAATCACCTTCTGTGGAGCAATATAAAGCTGCAAAAGTAAAAGTAAACTGGGTTCAAATTGAATACAGAGACATGAGAACAAGGTGATCACATTGGTCAAAAAGTACTAAACAAAATCACAGAGAAAAGAGGGAATGCAAAGAATGTAATAATGATTGTTAGTTTAGTCAATTTAAAGTAACAGGAGGTGTTGGTTGATTGTACATACATTGCTACAGCGTGGCCATTAACGCCTTAAGTGTAACATAGCTTTTCAATTTATGGATCCAAAAGGGCTAAAAATGAATAGCCCACACCAGCAGCACAATTCAAAACTGGCCATAGTCTTCAATTTGGCATTAGTGGGTGTATAGGCACAGGCAATTGGGGTTTTCTTTCCACAGGCACCAGAGGCTATCAGATACCTGTAATGTGAAAGCATGGTCATAAATCTCAGGTGATGAAATTGAACTACTGTGGTGCAACAATGCAGACCCATTCTGGGGCTGCTATATTACACACCCGTGTCAAGCTGTCTAACCAACTAGCTCAGAGCCTAGATGGAACTAGATTCACATATGCAACATATGGAGTTCAGTTTCAGCCTAATTGCTTCCCTTGGTTAAAAGGGGACAGCGAGGGTTTATAGAGAGCGAAGGGATAATCCTGCAGAACGGACACACCATGAACTCAGCATAATTCTTTAATCATCAGATTCTCCTGTTTTCACTATGCCTTCTCAGTCCAGATTAAAGTCAATTGATAGGCTAAAGAATTCATTGTCCAGGATCTATCTGCAACCAGTAAATATTACCTATTTATCACCATCATCAGCCAAAATTGTGACTACTTTGTTGCATCTAAGGCCTTGGCTGCATCAAGGCTAGGTTATAGAAATGTGCATGGCTACCCAACTGACCATTTAAATGACATCACCTACCCATTTACTATGGATAAAACAGTTAAAGTATAACACTAAACAATACTAATTTATATACCACCACCACCACCACCACCACCACAACAACACCACCACCACCATCACCACCACTACCACCAACATATTATTAAAAAAAAAAAAAGAATACACAAATTTTCTTACATGGGCCTCTTTTGATAAAAAGGTTTGTTAAGTTTTGATAAGACGACAAGGTTTGCTAAATTTCATAAGTCATCCTACTAAGCATGATAACACAGATTCTATGATCGACTAGCTGTTCCATTCTCTGTCAGAGTAAATGAAAAGTGCAGCTAATATCTCTGATGATAGGACACAGGAGGAAACACTAGAGGGAACTGGCAGCTAGCAAAACAATAACTGCAAACATTAGTGGTACAAGTATTGTGGATTCAATTAACTGAACAGTCTTTACTAATCTATAAAACATTATCAGAGACTGCAAACCTGCACAAACTCCTCTGCTTCCTGCAAAAATTCCTTGTACACCAGGGGTGCGAGATGTTGTTCAGTCTTTTTCTAGACAGCCATTTCTTTCCATTTTCAGTTCATGCAAAAAATGATGAAGCTAATATTGTTCACAGTGATATAATGAGCCCTGACAGTGTACACACAAATTCTATGAATTTAAAAGGGGGCTAAATTGTGCTAAAACCTGCCCTTTCTCTACAGACGGCACGCTGTGCTATGCTAACTATGAAACCATTTCTTTGCTCTTGCAGACGCAGCCCTTCAGCAATGTGTAATTATGAGGTGAGAAAAAAACACCCTTAACGATACCAACCAGATTGGACACACTAGTCCCTGACTATCAATTATGAATGCAGATTGGTGTTGGGAGGGGAATTTGATAACTTGTTCTGAACACACCCTCTGGGACAGATCTGCCTGGGGTGCCCTGTGTAGTATCTCCTTCCTTTCCTGTTCACTACAGACAGATTTGTGCCAAAACTACATCTGAGCTGCAATAGGCATTAGGAGCCTGTGCATCTCAAACACCTAGACTCCCCAGCTGAGCCAGGATAACCATACTAACTCTTCTTAGCTGCATCAAAAATAACCACATAACATTCAGATGAAAACAAAGCCATTTGGAGTGATATGATCTGAAATAGTTCACATACAGACTTCCTTTACCACGGTAGTGATAAGAACCAGGGGTCGCAATGTCTACAACAAAAACAGCAATTTTATTTACTATCCCAAACCACCAATAAACCTACTCATCTTCTGTGTTTTATGTATCATTGAGAAAAAGTTAGATGGGTTGGGGTGGGGGGCAATTTACCTGAGACTTTTTTACAATCTGCATGTACCTTTTCGATTTAAAGATACATTTTAGGCCAACATTTCTATCTCAAAACTATCATAAAACAATGTCACAAGCTTCATGCAGTGTGTCTGTAGCCACAATAACTTTATGCAATATAGAGGCATTAAAGTCTGACACCCAGTTGCTATCACCTGTGACTCTGAATGACTTTATTTACATTTTAACCATTTAATTATGCAGATACTCTGAAAAAAAATGGCTGGTGGAATTCCATCTCTACTGAACCATAACAAAACTTGAATAGCTTTTTAAAAACATCCCAAAGTCTTTTGTTGGAAAAATATAAAAAAGTCTTAAAAAAAAGAATTATTGAATAAAAATATAAAAAACACTGTCAAAATATAAATGCATATGGGTGTCTATCAAGTTCTTTTTTTTACTGTAAAACAGATCATTAGTAAAATGTAAAACATGTATTATCATTATGCAAATCATAAACTAATTATGGCTAATTACAGAAAGTTTATATTAATCAAGGAATTTGCATTAAGTTATCCTTCTTATCCAGGTGATTGTGACAGCCTTACTGCATGATAACAGATCCAACCATTAACATGCACACTGTATGCATTGCCAGAGCAAGACCCTAGTTAAAGAGCAAATGTTTGATTTGATTTATTGTATTTTTAAAAAGGGAATTTTATGTGTCATACATCTAGCACAAATTCATAATACTAACTCAGTCAAACAAAATGCAAACATTCGCTTGCATATATAAAATGTTAACGCACAGAAAGAGAGACAATTCAGCTCCACTTATTAAGCTGGGATTTCAACGCATGGCAGCACCATAAGGCTGCGTGGGCACTCTGATCATGCACAACGAGCTGAGGATCACACAAAGGGGCCCATGCAGGATTAGGACTTAATGAGAGATGAGTGAGAGAGATGAAATCAAAAACGGAGGGAAAAAAAAAGAAAAATGTGAGCTGCATGTCTGGTAGAGATGCAACACAAGAATGCTAATGGTAGAGCCTGTTTCATCTCCCTCTGATGTGCGCCATGGCAAACACCGGTTCAGCCTGAACATCACCTGGCACTACTCTGAAGAGCGAGTGCCAAATGCTGGAGGAAGAGAGTGAGTATGTGTGCTAGAATACGCATTGGAGAATTTAAAAGCTGCCATTAATATGCAGTGTCACACCTGGTGAAGCTTAGAGGCCTATCTGAGCTGATCAGGCGATGAAAAGTGAAGATGTTTAGAGTTACCACTGAGGGAAAACCACTGAAGAGAATAAAACTGAAAAAAGCCACACTCTCATGAGCATAGACGTGCATATGTATTAGCATGCATGTGCATAAGTGAGCATGTACACACATGCAGTCACATAGAATCACAATTCAAGCAGGACTCTACTGACTGACTGAACTGCCGATAGATTACATCTATCACAATTGCCACTTACACTATTTATCTCATGTTTTTTGCACTAAGGCAATCTTAATTTTCTTGTAACCTTTGATTTCTTTTAATGTGCAGTCATGTTCATATCAGTCTAAATGCATCATGTGGCTACAATCTGTAGCAGCGCAAGGCATGTTTATTTTCTTTGATTTAAACAGGCTTCTCTGTAGTGTTATCACACAACATGGTATGCTGAAAATGGTTATTGCAGAAATGAGCTGCCAGAAATTATCAGTATTCTCAACCCTTTTACCAGAACTGTGCTCACGCAGTGTGATGGTGGCATGGGACAGAGGCTCGCTTGACTGTCATTCCCCCAACCCCTCCCCTAGAAACGGTACTATTGTCACCGATCACAGCCCATAGACAACAGTATATTAAATACAGTCTCACAAGTCTAACTAAAAGCACACGTCTCAAGTTCAAAGCATACAATGCTGGGGGACAAATTTGTGCCCAAAGCTACAGATAGCCAAAAAATGTCAGACAGAATCAAATATCACCCCCTGAAGGACTACGGCCTGTGTGTGTGCACAACAAGAAGGATTATGTTACTGCTGGCACATTGGATTGAAGCCGGCCCATTTGCATTCTTCTCAATTATCAATAATTAAACCCAAAGTGGCTACTACCACCCACCCCAGCCACCCCTTCTGCAAATACAGCAGTTAAGGGAAAAGGCTAATACTCAGCCATCCTCTATGAGACAAAAGACACTGAAAAGAATAAAAAACTCTATTTGCCCCCAATCATCACAAAACTGGGATTATAAGGCATTATACTTTATGTTCAGTGCTCCTTTGTCATTGGCTGGAATGAATCTGGTTCTGAGTGAGTATGACTGTGTGCGAGTGTGTGCCTGCTTGCCAATCTGCATTTGGCACGTGTTCATGAATCTGGATAACAGAGCATGCATACATGCATTTAGGTCTTTGTGTCTGATCATCCATGTTTGCCACAGATTTGCTTTTAATGTACTGCAGGCTATGAATGCACCGACTATGTACATGTATGTGCATACATGAGCAGAAGCTGTACCATAAATAACACAGTAGTGCATATATAATGCTCTTCATGGCTCGTTCAGCTGACACACATGCTATTACCCCCACCCCTCTCCAATCTGAAGCTTTGCTGATTAGAGACTTGAACGTGCACACATAGACCATCACGCTCCGCACAAAACCAAACATGTTAGTTGGATCGGATCAACCCAATCCAATCTGACACAAATCTCCACAGTTAAAGTAAAACTGATTTCCCAGTAGTATCAGCATCTTTTCCAACAAATAAGTACACAAAGGTACTAGATTTGGTGCTGTCATTAGCACCAAATGTGGTACTTCTGGTTCTGTCAAACACAAATGACAGTTCTCAATTGTCATATTTCTTAAACTTAAATAAACAGCAGACACTCACAAAGTTAATATAAATAGTGCAGCACTGGAGCTTCCCAGATTTCTTAGCAGTTGGTTTGTGTCAATTATCTCAATTTTTTCATCAGTTCTTTCCTTTTTTAACAGTAACAAAAACAGAAGGGGAAACTCCACCATTAATAAGAATTGCATTACATCAGCTCTCTTCATAGAATGCTTTGTATTGTTACATACAGTACTGTGCAAAGTAATTAATAATTACTGTTTTGACTGGAAGTTTAAGTACAAGTTGTTCAAACAAAAACAAGCAGAAAACATATTCAATAGAAAATTCCCCAGACAATAACTAATATAATCTTTATTACATTTAATGTGCCACACTTTGTCTTTATTACCTTCTATTCTTTTCAGGAGACTTGCTGTCAGTGTTTTTAATGCCACTAAAGTTCAGTCCTCGATGTCAGTTGCGTTTTTCAGTTCCCATGATCCATATAATAAATACAATCAATGGTTAGGTCTGGGCTCTGCAGTGACCAGTCCATTGTTCTGAGAACACCAGCAGCTTCTTTGTCGGATTTGCAAGTTACCTTCTTTTTTTATATATTGATGCAAACATTTTCTCCTCTCTCTCAAAGATGAAAGCTTTAGGCACTTTTTTTTTTATCTTATTCTGACAGTTTTACCAGGTCTTGCACAGTTGTTAAAAGTCACATTTTCTCTATATGTTTTAATAATTGTTTTAAAGTTTTTAAATTTTCTGATCTTTCCCATTCCTTATGCAACCGGATTATTTTGTATTTATCTTCATGTATGTGTGAAATATACCTAGAAAAAAAATGAATAGCTAGTACTTTAATGATCATTTTGAGTGAAAATTTAAGGGTGGTCTATTTCCACAGTAATATATATTATTCCCTCATTAAAGGTTTGGTCTGGATGTTTTAGATAAGTTTTAGTACAATGCTGTTTCTTACTTAATTGTGCACAGGGGTCTGGTTGCCTGTAGCAGGATTTTCACAGATAAATATAAATTTGTGGGACTTTAATATTGACTGATATTATTGGCTAACCAAAATATCAGTCGGGTTCCCAAAGGAAATGGCACAGTTAAAGCCACTGTGGTGAAAGTGGTGATAATATGCTACATTCCTCTGCTGTGGGGAGCGTGGAGACCCAGTTGTTCACAGAACAAACTCCACTGCTCAGAGCGCAACACAAGGCCAGGTTCAGCACGGATGAGTAGAACTCACATAGCCCCACTCCCTCTGCATGCCACACACAAACGCACAGGTATAGTTTATCTCTATCGCATGCTCACTCGCTCTCCCACAGACACACAGAGACACACAGAGACACACAGAGACACACAGAGACACACAGAGACACACAGAGACACACAGAGACACACACACAATTAAACCGACTGTATGCATCACTGGAGCTCTCTCACTCTCTTAAAGCGACAGATGGGTTAGCAAGGAGAGAAGGAATCGAGGGATGGCAAGAAGTGGAAAGAGGAGGAGAAAGAATGGGCCCGTATGAGAACCAGCCAAATGCATGAGCCAAGCACCAATACACCAAGCGCAGAGCACTCCAGCTCAGAGCCATGGAGACAAGGCACAAACAAAACACACACACACACACACACACACACACACACACACACACACACACACACACACACACACACACACACACACACACACACACACACACACACACACAAACAAAACACACACACACACACACACACACACACACACACACACACACACACACACACACACACACACACACACACACACACACTCACTCATGCATCAAGCAGATGGAACCACAGAAGCTGTATAACAGACCAATGTCAGGCATTTCCAGGTTGGAGGCAGCTGACCATGAACAGGTGTGCGTGGGTGTATGCCATACATACACTGACAAAATAATTCCAGTTCACCTTAATACAGCATTCCAACTGAAGCATTACTGAAGTGTTTATACAGCATCAGTTTGTGTCTTCCCTAAATCCTCCCTCCTCCTAAATAAAGCACACCAGTGGGCTTGGCTGGTAAGGAGTGTGATGGAGAAAGAGTTGTGTATCTGGGTCACTAGAGGCCATGCATCCCAAGTCCACCACCAACAAAGAGGAAGCAAATTGTTCCCTGTCTCTCTCTGTGTCCTTCTTTTTTCCCTTCTTTCAATCTCACTTTCTCTTTAACTGAAGAAGTGCTGCAGCATTTGGCTTCACACCACCAGAACCCAGCAAGCCTCTCCGTCAATGGGGAAAACACTAGGGATGCACCAATTACACTTTTTCGCTCTCAATACCAATTCTGAATGCAGGGAATCAGTCAATACTGAGAAATGCGTATAACACATTAGGCTACTGGATTGGTTATCTCTGGCTGATATCTTAATCGGTTTTATAAGGTCAATATCTGTGCCCATATACCGGATTGATACATCACTTATGACGCTTCTAATGCGTCACATGTTGGGTAGTGTCAAAAAAATTCTAATTAAGGTAAACAAACCAGTGACTCCAAGCACTTTATTCTCAGTGTGTCACAGCATGCCATTCAGCATTTTGCCATAACTGTGCCAAGCTGAAGCCATATCAAGACCATAAAAAGACATAATAAATCGTGTTTCTTTAAATGTACTTAGAGAAAGGCAGTCAATCTTTCAGATAAACATAAATGCAAATAGTAGGTCACCTCAAGCTTCTGGTGTGCAGCGGAGGTGTCTCTGTGTGTGTATATAAACACACTCACACAGACACTCACACAGACACTCACACAGACACACACACAGACACACACACAGACACACACACAGACACACACAGACACACACAGACACACACAGACACACACAGACACACACAGAATTAGTGTAGGGCTGTTAGGAGGCTAAAAAAATTGATTAGCACAAATAATTTTGCAGCCTGCAGAGGAAAAAAATTTAAAGCATGTTTTATTAGACAATAAATAGCCAATGGAAATCAGCAGATTTCCTTCACAATGTGCTCACATTAAGGCACACGTTTGGTAGTAAAAAGAATAACATAATACAGTTAGCTGCAAATATGTGCTAAAACATTTTACAGTTTTATTAAAACATTAAAATCAGCACCTCATTGAATTGTTAGGCTACATTTCTCCATTCTCCCATAATGAAAGGTAATGATTACCCAAACTGTGATTTCATTTCCGTAGTCCATTCCTGGCACCTTGAGCAGTTAACAGAGTACTCAACTACACATGCATGTCCCTAGGCTTCACCAGCAAAAACTGGAGAGCAGCATGCAGGGAAGTTTACAATGGAAGGAGTAAATGAAGGTGGAGCAAGAAGGTGGAGATTGTGAGGAATGAGTCATGCTAAAGAGCTATGTGACAGAGGCCGTGGAGCAGAGAAAGCCCTCTTCCACAGAGTTAGTCATGCTCATCACTTCTCCATTCCTCCATCCTCCCACCAACACCTCTCTATTCCAGAGCCATTCTAAAGGGGCCCCAGTAAACGTCACCATGCCCTGTGCACTAAACTGTTTAAAATAGAACGCTCGCTTTCAACATACATGCAGCACACACGAGCATCCCTCGTCACGTTTTCTCTCCAACACCTACCATCCCACTCTGCTCTCTTTCTGCTCACCTGCTCTCTTTTACCCTCCCACCCATTTCTTTCACCCATGCTATTTTTCACAAATAACCTACGAGAGAGAGAGAGGTGAAACAGACAGAACAAATCTGTGTACACGCATGCTCAAAACACTACTGTGGTAATCACACTCTGAATACGGTCACAGTGGAAGAATGCTATTCAGTAAAGTGAAATCTAATTATTTTCTCATTAGCCTTCTACTTGACTGTGCTGTTATAACATCAGCTCATTACGGCACATCTGTCTGCTGCCTGTTTGAAACACCTCCCCCCAACACACACACACACACACACACACACACACACACACACACACACACTTGATGTTACTGTACATACAGACCATTCTCAAAGGACTAATTAGCACAAAAGCATCTAATTTAAACACAATAGTACAGTAAACCACACATACAGCTTACATACACATTTCCTTCTCAACCACTGTGGGAATTATTACAGATCTATCTTTATGTTTGCTGCGTAATCTCCACAATGCTGACTCATTTTACTGTAGTGTTAGGTGCATGCTCTGTGACTCATATACCTTTACAAATGACTTTCACAGTCTCATATCTCACCCTTGCTTCCTAAAATATATCCTGTACAGTGTTTCCCATAGGTCAGAAACAAACATGGGAGAGGCGAGTGGTGAAAGTTATTGAAATATATGGATATTCACATTTACCACAGCGTAGCTTTTTTGGGCATTTGAATAAGGTATGTTTGTTATTTTTAAATGAGAAGCACCTCATAGACTTGAGTGTAGGTTTAGGACATATGACCAATGAGATTCAGTTAAGAGACCTGTTCTTTGTACTAGTGAAGTATATACGTACCAATTTTGATATTTGGGGAGCTGTAATACTTAGTTCAGCTGAAAGGCAAAACAGGCCTGTTGGCCTGATTGTGGCATCCAGGGCAGTTATAGAAAGAAAGAAAAAACCTAGACTCTCAAAATAGACTCTAACAGAGGAATACATTTGAGAGAAAAAAGTTACTATTCAAATACAGCCAGGGGAAATTTGGTTTCCCTGTTCAAGATGGTAATGGAGGATCCCGCTGAGTAAAAGAGCTGGCTGCACCATCTCTACCTTGTCAGTCAGGTCCTTAACAGCACACCCATAACAATTTACCCACATTAAGGTACTGACATTGATCACTTACTCACAAATACAAGCAAAACATGCATTTTACAGTCCTGTTAAAACTGAAAATGATCAGTTTACTTCATTAATCTATATTTTCTCCATCTTCCTGTACTGAAATGTAACAAATACTTGAAGTGATTTCAATATTGGACTATTTTTTTCCTTTAGTTTTTCAACACCATTTCATACAACCAAACAGCACACACCTTCACACCGTGCCCCTTAAACGCAGTGTTCGGCAGATCAGACTATGTCGCTATTCTGTGTCTTTGTGGTAGGTGGCAGTCAGAATTGTAGAGTCATACTGTTGTTGTTGGACAGTGTGTGTTTGTGTAGTCTAGTCGTAATTACCCTCAACCCAAAGGGTCTCATTAGTGGTGAGCCCCGTCTGTGTGTGTTGACACCAGGGTTACACCCAGCAGGAAGTTGGAGAAATAATGAAGAGAACGACCGGTCCGCCAGGCCCAGCCATCGACTCCCTGGCCCTGCACCAGCATGTGGTCTCAGTCACTGCCCATTGACACCCCTACACTACAGTCCACAATCAATGGCCATGTGAAGCTCCACACTTAAGTAAAGGCTGGGTTGGATTAATGTCCATGATGTCTTTAATGATGTCTGAGGGCAATTTCATGTGACTGAAAGTCTTTAAATAAATCATGTGGTTTCTGAAGATCTCTCACGAACCATCTTTTTACTGCACTGGTGCCAATGTTATCACACGCTTGCAGTCTTAAGTCTTTCTACAGAATCATTGACTTTCTTGTAACATGTACAAGTCAGTGAGACACCTGTGAATGCTTTGCTACCCCCAGGCCACCACTGATAGTTTAATATGTCAGGAAATGAAGGCATTTGCTGACCCTTTATTACTTTACGCATTCAAGCCTTGCCTAATCATGTGAACACATTAGTTTCTGTCTCTCACTCACTCACCTGCTCTTTCTCTAAAGAGGCAAGTGACTAAAAGTGCAATGACTTCACATCACTTCATGCCACAGTTCAAGCTGGTTGCTGACTCATTGCCTCCATTTCCATTCATACAGAAGCCAGATAACATCTTAGGAAAACTAGAAAATAGTATAAAGAAATTCTAAGAACTGGAATTGCAGTTTGCAGTGATTAAACACCCTTTAAGGCTAAAAATCCATCTAAAGAGCAGCTCCATTTAAGGATACCAGCGATGATACACAAATACAAAAAGTCTGTAGGCATCCTGACAACATTTTGTAGCTTAGGGAGAAACGAGCCTGCATACTATGGCAGCTGAGTCACAGGCCTACTTCCTGTTGCAGAACCAATGATCTTGTTTCACACCATCTCTACAGCAAACACATACGGCATAGTGTTCTCTTGATCCAAGTCCCAAGGCATTGTTGTATAATTTTCACTGAGATTACTGAGAACATATCTCACAGAGGCATCACATGAACACCTCTTCTTCTTCTTCTTGCACATTCTCTCAGCCCACATACACTTGCACCCAACACACACACCCACACCCCGCTGCGTTTACCATGTAGGTGTGATGGGAGTGAAGGGGATCAATCTCATTATAAAAACACTGACTGTACAGATCCCAGAGTCAGACACCAGAGTATGGCTTCCCTTCTAGTCACTGCAATGGGTAATTCAATAAGTGGTTTGTAAGCCTTTGCATTAATTTAATTTAATTAGCCCACCATGCCTCTTAATATCACATAGTCCCCCTGGGTTAAAATCCTCCATCTGTCCACAAACAGAGGTAGCTCATACAGTATTCAGCAGTTCTCTCAGTTCTGTTGTATCACATACAATTCACAAAATTAGACCTTCAAATAAAGATAAAATGACAATGCTGAGACAGAAGAAGTTATTAACAAGATCATCTTTGGGAAGGGCATATTTATATTTACAGGTAAAATTTACATACAGGTTTTTTTACAGGTAAATTACATATTTGCTTGACACACCCTCTACACAGAACAAACTAAAATGTTTTTTTTTAGTGTGTAACTTTAGTACACAATTCATAATTTCTATTTATGCTGACTTAACATATAATGTTAATTTTATTATATATATATATATATATATATATATATATATATATATATAAACCAAACCTT